>NC_087214.1:64585797-64648297 GCF_015104395.2 Macrobrachium nipponense | reverse complement strand
AGCACCAGCTCTTCTGACACACGAGATCGGGGCCGCTGTGCTCAGTCCAGCCGTTCTCCACAGCGAGACGGCTCGACCAGGCCTGCAGCTCGATCGCCACCGCGGGTTGGCGATCGCCTGCAGCCCTCCAAGCCTGCTGGTTCAGCCAGCGAGCGAGGGGGGAGCGTCAGGTCTGCCTCTCCCGTACCTTCAACCTCCTCGGGTTACACCGGGAGGAGCGAGGTATTGAGGAGTGATCGTGAGGGGTGCGCCCCTCATGATCCCACCACGACGCTTTACGTGCCAGGCACGGTTCTCGGACCGGCCAGGACGTATGCGCAAATGGCTGGAGGAGACAGAGAGGGGTCTGTCGCTGTTCCCCCCCTCGAATGGGGAGGGTCTCGGGAGTTGCTCCTGTTCGAGGGACTGGATGGTCCTACTCCTCAGGATGCAGTCACTCCGGAGATCCAGAGGAACTTTGCCGAGGTAATTGCGCTGATCCATCAGCACAACGTCCCGGCTTGAGTCGTTCTGGGGCCCGAAGAGGGAACCCAGACCGACGGTGGGATTGCCGCGATCGGAGCTTGCCGACTCAGTGCTGGACCAGGTAGAGTCTCTTGTCTCCGGACAGGACGGCTCTCTCAAGTCCGGTAGGTCGAGCAAGCTGCTTCCGCCTCCTCTACTGCGACAGCGGCGTTTCTACGTGCCGTCTGAAGACCCGATGCCGCCGAAACAGGTGAACCCGGAGTTAGCCAGGCTAACGCTGGGTGTGTCTCTGCAGCAGCTCCTGTCAGAGAACCTATGGTTCTCGCAGCAAGAGGCACTCGGTCTGGAATCCACTGCCATGGCAGCTTTCCAGGCCGTCTCCTGGATAGACCTGTGGTCCCTCACGGTGTCTAAGGTCGCAGCCAACTCCGGGGGAATTTCTCCCGAAGAAGACTCGGCCTTCAGGAGGCTTTGCCAGTCTTGGGGAAGATCCGTCTCCTTCCTAGCCCACCAGACGGTAAACCTGTGGGCCAACCTGGTTCTCCGACGTAGGGACGCTGTCCTTACTGGAGTATCCATGGGCGGCTGGGCGTGAAGCGGCATTGGGACAATTCGCAATGGACCGTTACGGAGTTCCCCATCTCTCTTCCCAGGAGAGATGGTGGACGCTGCGGTGGACAGACGGCGCACTGATGACAGTGACCGTCTGGTACACCGGCAGTTTCGAAGGCTTCTGGGCAGCCTCGAACTGCGGCCAAGCCAAGAGCTCGGCGCTAGCGCTTCCACGGTGGCTAAGACGGTAGAGTCGCGTCGAAGCCCCGTGGAAAGACTCTGTCTTCTGCAAAGGGGGCCCGTAACCAGCCCTCCTCCCAGCCCTCCTTCTCGCGAGGAGGCTCTGGGAAGAAGTCGAAGAAAGGGGGGAAACGCTAGGGACGGTGTTCCCCCTCACCTGCTGCCGGAAGGTGGGGGGGGTGGGGGGGGTGCCTGGCCAGCCATTGGGCAACTTGGCAGCGCTACGGCGCCGAGACCTGGATAGTAGATGTCCTTCGGGAGGGATATCTATTACCCTTCGAATCTGGCCACCCCCCCTCACCTCCAACCCAGGTCCAACAGCAGTCGTACGTTCAGGATCTTCGAAGGACGTAGCATTGAGACAGGAGATCAAGACCATGCTGAGCAAACGAAGCTGTAGAGATCGTCACGGATCAGTCAACGGGCTTCTACAGTCGACTTTTCCTGGTGGAAAAGTCACGGGGGGCTGGGCGGCCCGGTGATAGATCTCTCCCCTGAACCGGTTTGTTCGCCAGACCCGGTTCACAATGGAGACGGCACGTTCCGTGCTCGACTCCATTCAGGGGAGAACGATTTCATGCTTTCAGTGGACTTGAAGGATGCGTATTTCCAAATACCCATTCATCAGTCCTCCAGAAAGTACCTCCGCTTCATCCTCGACGGAACGGTGTACCAATTCAGGGCACTTTGCTTCGGTCTCTCAACCGCCCACAGGTGTTCACGCGAGTGTTCACTCTGGTGTCTGCTTGGGCCCATTCGCACGGGATACGTCTGATGAGGTATCTCGACGATTGGTTAGTCCTGGCGAGCTCCCGCTCGCATTTGCTGCAGGACAGGGATCGGCTACTCGAGTTCTGTCGCGATCTGGGGATCGTTGTGAACTTTGAGAAGTCCGATCTCAAACCCAAGCAGAGGATGAAGTACTGGGTATGCTGATCGATACGGTAGCAGGGCGAGTCTTCCCCGCAGACCTCGTGGATCAGCAGATTCAGGAGGCAGCCGGCCCAGTTTCTGTCTCGGCAGGGAAACAGGCCCGGCAGCTCAAGCAGGATGGCAAGTCGTGATCGGACACCTGGTCGCACTCGAGAAGTTAGTCCCTCACGGGGGCGTCTTCACCTGCGGTCTCTTCAGTGGAGACTAAAGGAGAGTTGGTCACAGGCAACGGATTCCCCGAGATTTCCAGTGTCGCTGACACAGGAGGTAAGGCAGGACCTAGCCTGGTGGCTGGACGACAGGAACCTCTTAAAGGGTAGCCTGCCTTACGCACTCCCCTCCCGGAGATGCAGCTGTTTCTCAGACGCATCGACCGAGGGGTGGGGCGCACACCTGGAGGAGTTGCTGACTTCAGGAGTGTGGGACGAGCACGACAAGCACCTTCACATCAATGTACTGGAACTCAAGCAGCGTTTCTCGCGCCCTCCAAGGAGATTTCCAGGACAAACACCTACGGTGGTGGCTTACGTCAACAAACAGGGGGGCCTAGTGTCTCTCCCGTGTACCAGTTGACTCGGCAGGTGCACGAGTGGGCCGAGGCTACTCAATAGAGCTGTCCCGGCACGCTACATTCCGGGGAAGAGGAATGTAGTAGCAGACAAGCTCAGCCCGTTGGGATCAGGTGATAGGGGACCGAAAATGGTCTCTACACCAGGACGTGCGGAAAGGCTCTTCGACCTGTGGGGGCGACCAGTCGTGGATCTGTTCGCCACCCAGCACAACAGAAAAACTTCAGGTTTCTTTTCAGCCGTGCCGGACCATGGGCAGCTGCAGAGGACGCTCTTCAACACCGCGTGGGACAACCTCTTCGCTTACGCCTTTCCCGTTCAGCCTGATTCGCAAGGTGATCAGTCGAGCACTGGTCACCCCGAATCTCAGGATGATCCTGGTGGCTCCCAAATGGCCCCAGGCCATTTGGTATCCGGACCTGCTGGCTCTTCTCGCAGGAGAACCGAGAGAGATTCCCCCTTGGCACAACCTTCTCGTCCAGCCACACGTAGAGCGGTACCACCAAACAGTTCCAGTCCCTCGTCTTCACGGCTGGCTGTTATCCACCATTTCTCGCGAACGAGAGGCTTTTCTCGTAGCGCAGCAACAGAGATGGCTGGAAACGTCCATCAGTCCTCTCAGCTGTGTACCAGGGAAAGTGGGCCGTCTTCTGTGGTTGGTGTCGTAGACGGGGTATATCTCCTCTCGAGCCACTTTCTTCGCAGGTAGCGGATTTCCTCGTTTTTCTTCAGCCGAGAGAAACTCCTCTCAGTCCCCACAGTCAAAGGATATAGAGCCGCCCTGGCATAGTCCTGAAACTGAGGGGATTGGGACATCTCGAACTCGTTCGAGATCTCCTTGCTCATGAGGAGCTTCGAAAGGTCTTTGCCCACCCAGGGAACTCAGGCCCCCTGCGTGGGATGTGACTCTCGTCCTTAGGAGTTTGACTCGAAGACTCCTTCGAGCCACTCCGAGAGTCGTCAGACAGGGATCTGACCCTCAAGACCCTCTTCTTGCTGGCCCTGGCATCGGCGAAGAGAGTAGGGGAACTTCATGGTCTTTCCTTCGATGTACGACACTCCAGGGGATGGGGATCTGTGACGCTCGATTTCGTCCCGAACTTCGTTGCGAAGACTCAGAAACCTTCGGTCCCTGACGACAGGTTAGAGTCTTTCACGATTCACTCCCTAATGGACTTCACCGATAATGATGCGGATGAGATGCTGCTTTGCCTGTGAGGGCGCTACGGCGCTATCTGAAGAGAACTCTGCACCTCAGCCTGAGTGTCGACGCCTCTTCGTTAGCACCGGGGTAACCAAGAAAGAAGTATCCAAGAACACTCTTTCGTTCTGGCTGCGTGAGGTCATCAGGAGGGCGTATGAGGCTGATGGTAGTGACGACATCAGTACGTCCCGTCGAGAGCTCACGAAGTCAGAAGTATTGGCCCTCGTTTGGCGTTCGTAAGAACTTCTCCGTGGCGCAGGTCCTGAAGGCAGGTGTCTGGTAAAAACTACCGACTACCTTCACCTCCTTCTACCTTCGGGATATTGCCCACAGGTCCTTGGATACCTTCTCCTTGGGACCCGTGGTGGCTGCTCAACAAGTTGTAGCTAACCCAGACCCTCGCAGGCTGAACAGCATCGAGTCTGGTGTGACTGTGCGGATGGATGTGTGAATGAGTGAGTGACTGGTTCTCTTCCCATCTTTCCTCCTCCTCTACCTGTGGGCAGAGGGTCACGATCGTCACTAACGCTGGATGAGGACGAGATGCAGGTGAGTCTAATATGACAGAGCCCCATTCTATCCCTTTCACTAGAGACTAGAAGCAGAATATCCACCACTTCCTCCTACAAGGGGGGGGAAGTGGATGCCAACAAGAGACAAACCCATGACTTTATATTTGCTCCTGTACATGGAACAAGTTCTTACATTGCTGGTACGAAGAGACACGCTTGCCTCTCTCTTAGTACTCGGTCCAGAGGTCTGACCATTGATCCTGCGGTGCACACCCCGATCAATCGGACAGAGGCTTGGATCCCTCCCTCGCTCTTACGACCAGGGAGGCATTCCAAGGTTGGGCGAACACACCAGTCTGTTCACAAAAGACTCAGATTCCTCCACCAAGAAGTGAGTCTTCCTATTGTAAAAGGACCGAAGGTTTGTATGCCGTGTCGGAACAAATGACAATTTGTCCAAAATTGCATTTTTCCTAACTATACAAACCTGAGGTCCTTTTACACATAGTCCGACCTCATGCCACCCCTCACTCTGCAGTTTTTTGCTTGGGCCAAAAGCAAAAGTGATTGTTTACCTCCCAGTCGCGCGCGCCTGTCGGACAAGCAGTTAACTACCGAACCCCTTGTTCGAAAGCTTACGACCTATCCAGCTGCCGCTAGTAACCTTCCAGCTGCCGCTAGTAACCTTCCTATTGTAAAAGGACCTCAGGTTTGTATAGTTAGGAAAAATGCAATTTTGGACAAATTGTCATTTTTTATCTGTAAACTTCCAAGCAGGCAATAGAATTAATTATGGTTTTTTATGATTCCTGTGAAGATAGTTTTTAGAGTTCAACATCATTGATTAATTGAATAGTTAATGATTGCTTTATGAAAGTTACATACAAGGAACTATTAGGGAAACACTTGATGGCTGAGCTAAGCTTGTTCATCGTGTAATTCTGTCCCCTAGTAGTGCTCTTAACACAACTGCAATTGCTAGAAGTTGCACAAGCTGTAAATTGCGAGGGTTGCAAAGAGCAGAGACCTTATTGAAGTGCAGTAGGTTTACAGTTTGCAGTTTTGAGATGTCAACTTCATTTGCATGTACATTGGACATTTAGTTGAAAATTATCCGAAAACAGTTCCAGAATTGAAGAAAAGGGATATCGCTCAGTTGAAAAGCCTTAAGTCTTCGTATACTATTTTTAATATTTTAGTTTTTAATGTACGGTCATTTAAGTCAGTTTTTTCCCTTATGCAAAGCATTAGGATTTAGATGTAGTACACACAAAAAGAAGTGATGTGATGGAATAGGTGTCAAAATTTTATTACATTTTTCCATTTTAATTTAGGTATCCAACAAGTATCATCCATGTATAATTAGATTCAGATTATGTAAACTCTCCACATACTTTTTTGCTGCTGTATTTCAGCATATCTGAATTTTTTGAATGTACATCATGATGTTTAGGATCTTTCTTACAGCGAAAAGTATTGTGTTGTGGTTATATTAGACAGAACTTAAGGAATCCCAAATGTTCGAGACAGGAAGACTTATAATATTATGTCTTTGTGAGTGGGGGACCCTTTAAATTTTCACAGGTTAGAATCTGTGGTAGTTTACCTCAACCAAACTGATTGAAACAGAGAATGATATTACTCTGTGTATATAGAAGTCAATGACACTTTTATAATTTCCAACAGGCGAGAGTGATTCTGAGAGCGTGTCTGGGTCTCCCTACAAAAGAGTCAATCCAGAACTCAGCGCGCAGTTAGAATGGGAACTGAGGAAGCTACGTCAAATCCAGGCGCACGAAGCAGATATCATCGGTTATGTTTTCACAGATGATATGGAGGAAGATGGAGAGGAAGAGGACAGATTTGCTGAGGAATCTCTTCCTCAAAATCAGGAACTTGAAGAGGTTGGTTTATTTGAAGATTAATATAAAATCTTTTATGACTAATTGTTTTTATCAGTGGCATTTTATGTCTTTTTTACTTCCTGTAGGGGTTAATGCTGTCAGTGCACCTCACTTGGTGTACTGTAGGCATTACTAAAGAGTGTTTGCAGTGTCCCTTCGGCCTCTAGTCATGACCTCATAGATTTATACGTACTCTCTTCCATTCCCACTTCCATTCTTCCATAGTATAGCTGTCCAACCTCTCTTAACTAGTATTTCATAGTGTAGTTGAGAAGTTTTGTCCCAGTTCCACCTTGAGATCCTTGTGCCTCATCTCTATTTTCTTGATTTTTGTCTTGTTGTCCAACCACCCCAACTTCCTCTTTCTTCTCTGACTTGAGCTGTGAATGTTTGAAAGTGCCCCAGTGCTTGGTTTGACAGCATAAATGTCATAAAATTAAATTGCTTTCTATTTTGGTCACAATAACTGGTTCTTTTTTAGCCTCTTTATCACTTCTTCATAAGGTTAGTGTTTTGAATGGTTATATGGAAAGTGTCTGGAATGATAACAGATAGGTCCTCAGTTTTCTTCCTTTGACAAGGATTAGTAATAGTACATACGTTTTCTCAGCACCTACTACACATTGGATGAGGATCTGTAGACACTGAAGTTAAAAATATTGAACAAGGAAACCCACTCACTCCAGGGCATTTCCTTTGTCTCATCTGAGAACCAGAAGAAGTTCTTGTTGGTGAAGCAAAAATCTCCATCTCACAATGTACACACATCTAGCAGATCACGCCCACACTGAGAGCACCCAGAGAAAAAGTGAAAATGAATAAAATCGGGCAAACTAAAACCGGCTTTAAAACAGATAGAAAGTAATCATGTCCTATCTTAAAGGCGGTAGGAAAGTAACTGGCTGGTCACAGGACGCTTAGGGCATTCTGGGTACTACATGCCCCGTGACCTGGTATAGATGCCAATAATAATAATAATAATATCCTTTATTTCAGCTCAGGGCCATATACATTGAATATACTAAATACACAGTAACATACACAATCTAGATATACGAGACAACATGATAAGAAAAATGAGTAATCGGCACTTATCCACAAAATAGCTGAGGTAGCATAAAAGATAGTAATCTTAATACTGTTAATAACAGTAATAATATTGGTGAGAAAAAAAATGCATTGAGAGTTATAACAGTGCACAGATTATATAACTTAAATTTCAACTAGAGACCTTAGGTGGTTACAGTAGTCAGGGCTAAATACGAAAATTGAATGTAGAAAAAAAAACTTTAACTTGATAGCAATCACAGTAATAATGAATAAATAAAGTATCAGCAATAAATATAATAATGCCAAAATCTGCAGATGACATCTTGCCAATACAGAGATTAAGTCCTTTAGGGGACAAAGGCCTCATTTTCCCATCTTTCCCACAATTTAGATCTTCTTCTTGCTTCACTCCTTAGGATGCTTTATATGAGTGAGTTGCTGCTGTTTCTCACTCGGGTTACCAGACTGAACATTGTTCGCCTTACAACGATTTTTAAGTTGTCCAGGTGGTTTTCTAAGAACATCTGTGTGGCGGAGTGGTAGCGGGGAGTGTTTGTGAGGTGTCTCAGAATGTCATTGTGCACTTTAGTCCCTGGATCTCACAAGTTTAATTTTAATTCTACCGGTTTCCAGCTTGGCGCAAGTATTATCCTAATGTTCAGACCGAAGGTTTGTTAGTTATGAAAAATACAAATTTGTTAAAAATTTGTCATTTTAAATGGTAATCTCTATGTTACAGGTGTTTTTCCTCGTTTACTTCTTTATGAATAATGATATTTGTGTAAGGTCGTGCCATTTTTCTTGGAAGTTTGAATTGCACAAGAAAATATTGAATAAATGTTTCTGTGTTGTAGGTTCAAGAATAATGTTCATGTAATAGAAAGCTTTTATTTTACTTACTCCCAGTCCTTGGAAAGTCAGATTGAAAATAACTGATCCTCTAATCAAAGTTGAAGTTAGTCCCATATTATTGAATGGTGGTGGGGGCTTGTCTTGCAAAGGGATGTGTACTTGGCTGCAACACCCTGGAAAAGGATGGCTGGGAGCTTTATCCCTCACTTTGACTCCCAGGTAAGAGCTGGTAACCTTTCGCATTGAGGTAGTTTTAGCGAGTAGGAAGTGAGAGTCGAACCCCAAACCTCACAAATACCTATGTAATACTCTCCTGCTGAGCCAGAACACCTGTGAGCTTTTGCTAAAGAAAAAAATTTTTAGTTGCTCTCTGAGGTTTGGTCTTTTGGCCGCTAAGATGCTGATGCTGAGCTTAATTTGCAAATGGATGTAAATTTATGTGACTCCATTCTTTTGCAAGTTATCTTCATCCTTTAAAGGCTCTATAAAGATCTCATTATTTCTGAAACCATTGACTTAGGCATTAAAATTAATTTTTCACTGTTTTAGGTTGTATTTAAGGAAAAATCTAGGTCTGGCTATTTGTACAGTGCATCACTTGACTTATCTTATGGCCAATTTGATCTTGCGATGGTTTTTCTCTCCCGTTAACGGCATTTTACAGCGCTGTAATGGTAGGAATAGGCATCAAGTTGCCAGCGCTTATGGCACTGTAATGGCCCCATAAGCGTGGATAACAGTGAAACACAACTTCCGGCACACCACAGGAACAGTTCCCCCGCCGTAAGTCAAGGATGTACTATACATATAGTGTTGAGGTCACTTCGTTAGTATTACTTAATGGAATGGAGGCTGTTATGTTGCAGTGATTG
Source organism: Macrobrachium nipponense (assembly GCF_015104395.2). Classification (NCBI taxonomy): domain Eukaryota; kingdom Metazoa; phylum Arthropoda; class Malacostraca; order Decapoda; family Palaemonidae; genus Macrobrachium; species Macrobrachium nipponense. The sequence goes on along the minus strand of NC_087214.1, from coordinate 64,639,144 downwards.
TGGTGTCATTTGAACACTTCACCATAAGCAGTGACAGTATTCACTCCAACTGTTTGCCCTGATTAACCCTTAAATGCCGAAGCGGTAAAATAAAAATTGTCTCCTGTGTGCCGGAGGTGTTTTGGAGTGAGCGCGGAAGCAGAAAAAATATTTTTTTCAAAAAATCACAACGCGCTTAGTTTTCAAGATTAAGAGTTCATTTTTGGCTCCTTTTTTTGTCATTGGCTGAAGTTTAGTATGCAACCATCAGAAATGAAAAAAATTATCATTATCATATATAAATAATGTGATATATGATAGCGCAAAAACGAAATTTCATATATAATTGTATTCAAATCGCACTGTGTGCAAAACGGTTAAAGGTAACAAGTTACTTTTTTTTGTACATGCAACTTCCCCGGCAGATATATACTTAGCTATAGTCTCTGACGTCCCGACAGAATTCAAAACTCGCGGCACACGCGACAGGTAGGTCAGGTGACCAGCCCACTCCCGCCGCTGGGTGGCGGGAATAGGAACCATTCCCGTTTTCTAACCAGAATTTTTCTGTCGCCGGTAGCAACAACATCGTTGTTGGTACCTCCTGCATTGGAATTCTTTTCTCGTTGGCCGAGGATTTATTAATCTTCCTTTTGGTGATGTACTTTGATCTTTGGTTTTGGCATACGCTTATCGTGGACCGTTTTTTGGATTTTGATTTGGATTCTCTTTAAAATGTCTGACGTGGCACCTGTATTTAGGGTGTGTGCGAAAGAGGAATGTAAGGTGAGGCTACCGAAAGCATCTGGTGGATCCCTCACACAGTCCTGTAAAAAATGTAGGGGGAATGATTGTTCTGCAACTAACACCTGTCTGGAATGTGAGAGCTTAACGGAAGTGGAATGGAAGACCTTGGCTTCTTATGTAAGGAAACTTGAGAAAGATAGAGTTAGGAGGGCTTCCATCAGAAGCTCAAGTATATCCTGCTCTAATGAACAGGAAGTAGCTCCTAACTTTTCTAGTAATTCACCTGCTCATAGTTTGGTTTCAGCCCCTTCCCCCAGCAGCGAACCTGTAGATGCGTCTACGGAAATGGCTGCAATGAGAGCCTCAATAATCAGCTTGAAATCGCAACTGCAAGCAATGAAGGAGACAGGTAAGCGCAGTGATGTGTGCAGTGATTTGTGCAGTGTCCCCAGTGAAGTGGAGGGGCGTCTGACCGACTCCGCATTGCTCCTAGGCCTAGACCTCTTTCAGACTCCCATGACCAAGGGAGGAGGAATGTCGAAAGCCGCAAGGGGGATGTAGAGTATTCTCAACGGTCAGGCGTCCCTTCGGCAGATCTGTAGCCGCTTCCCAGGCTGCCAAGGACAGCTACTGCAAAAGCGTCCTCAGGAAGTGCTTTTCGGACTCAGACTCTTCGTCTCCCAGAAGAGATGGAGTTCCTTCCGCTAAGTCGCGTCCTCTTAAGAGATCCTGGAAGACGCCAGCAAGGGAAGCGTTGCGTTCCAGTCCTGAGCCTTTTCCGGAGTATTCGCTGCTCGTAAGAAGAGAGCTATGAGATCTCCTGACTCTTCTCCGGAAGACTTATCACACAAGACGAAGGAAGTCTTGGTAGGACTCCAACAGCAGTTGTCTGCCTTAGTGGGAGTTCTTTCTGAAGGCTCTTCTAGGAAGAAAGACATTTCTCTTCCCATCAAGAGTTCTGTTAGGAGAGCATCAGAGAGTAAGTGTCCTGGCTTTAGCAGACGCTCCTCGCCTGAAAGGTTTTCGTCCCCAGCGAGACCTTCTTCAGTCGCATATGACAGGAATCGGAAACTCCTACGAGCAAGAGTTTCTCCCAGGAGTTTTGTTAGAGACGATTTTGCCTCTCATGGCAAGCATCAGGAGCCTGATTCGCGGATTTTCTCTCGTGAGAGAATTCGTGCGACTAAGAGCTCCGGGAGAGAAGAGAGCCCCTCTCTATTCAGAGCTCCGCAAGAAGGAAGGAGCGTTCGTTCGTCCTCTAGACATTTTCCGAAGGACGCAAGAGTTTCGCCGAATAGGCGCCGAAACTTAGACAAGTTTTCTTCACCTCCCAGGAGGGATAGGAGAGATTCTAGCGCCTCTCCGGATGGACGCAAAGGGAAAAGGAGTTATTCGCCTGCTAGACGCAGTCACCAGGACGCAAACGTCTCCCCTCATGGACGACGGGAACAAAGGGTTCTCCTTTCTCCTCGCAGGCGCATTTCGCCTTCTAGGCGTCCTCATCAGGACGCAAATGCCTCTCCTTCTTGGACCAGGCAGCCTCACCAGGACGCAAGCGCCTCGCCTTCTTGGCCCAGGCGCGCTCACCAGGACGCAAGTGCTTCTCCTTCTTGGCGCCAGGAACAGGATGTTCTCCTTTCGCCTAGCAGGCGCTCTTCGCCTCACAGGCTCCTGATTCAGGACGCAAGCGCCTCTCCTAGCAGACGCAAGGAGCAGAGCAGAAGCCCGAGTATAGGGAAACTCCAGGACTCGTGCAGGAAGGAGGATAGGAGTAAGGACGAAAGGAAAAGGCTCCTTTCGACGGATCGGTCTCCTGTAAAGGAAAAGCCCTCTTCTCCTGCATCGCTTTTGGAAGAAGTTTCGGATGAAGAGATATACAAAGATGCAGGAGTTTCGGACTATAAGAGACTTGCTTCTCTTTTGCTGCAGGTGTTTGGAGACTCGCTACGCCAGTCGGATCCCCCTTCTCCCGGGATCGTTATTATCCAGTACGAAAATGTCGAAGGCCTCCTCCTTCGTTAAGATGACCCCTACTCTTTCTATGAGAAAGTCTCTGAAGAGTCTCGAGAGCTGGCTCAGATCTAAGAAGGAAGCGGGGAAGACAGTATTTCTTGTCCTCCCCTCTAAGCTGACAGGGAAATCAGTTATGTGGTACGACACCAAGGAGCCAATGGGCCTGGGTCTCCCTTCGTCCTCTGATGCGGATTTTTCCGCTCTTGTAGATGCGTCTAGAAGACGCTCTCTACACTCTGCAAAAGCCTCTTGGGGAATGTGTGAGGTGGATCATCTCATCAAGGGCCTCTTCAAGACTCTCGAAGTCTTTAACTTTATGGACGGGACTGGGCTTTGGAGCTTTAGCCAAGAAGTCTCAAGAACCAGACTTCGTTACCATGGAAGAGTTGGGCAGTGTTTTAAACATGCCTAGACAAGGCGGTTATGGATGGCTCCAATGAAGTGGCATCCCTTTTTGGATCCTGTATATTGAAGAAGAGGGCAGTGTTTAGCTCCTTAACGAAATCTGTTTCTCCTCTGCAGAGATCCTCCCTATACGCGCCCCTCTCTAGTCACCTGTTTCCTCAGGACATAGTGAGGGACATTTCAAAGGACACTTTCAGAAAAGGCCACACAGGACCTGCTGGCCCAGTCAGCTAAGAGGCTAAAACCTGCTGTTCAGGTTGCAAAAAAGGAGAAAGTTCCCTTCCAGCAGCCCTTTCGGGGAAGGTCTGCACCAAGATCTTCTCTTAGAAGTAGACGACCGGAGAAGAGAGGAAGGTCTTCTCGAAGGCCGTTCGTCAAGACCCAGTGAGACTGTGGTCCTCCAGACAAAAGTGGGTGCCAGGCTTCTAGACTTTTACGAACCTTGGGCACAGAAAGGTGCCGATGCCTGGTCCCTATCCATCCTAAAGAAAGGATATTTAATCCCCTTCAGGGAAAAACCTCCCTTAACTACAACTCCAAGGGAGTTAACAGCAAACTACAAGGAATCTGTCAAGAAACAAGCCTTCTACATCTCGTGGAGCAGATGCTTTACAAGGAAGCCATAGAGGAAGTAAAAGATCTCTCTTCCCAGGGGTTTTACAATCGCCTGTTCTTGGTTCCGAAGAGCTCAGGAGGTTGGAGGCCAGTTCTGGACGTGAGCGCCCTGAACGTGTTCGTAGCAAAGAGGAAGTTCACAATGGAGACGACAGCCTCGGTGTTAGCAGCCCTGCGTCCAGGGGAATGGATGGTATCCCTGGACCTGCAGGATGCTTATTTCCACGTACCAATACACCCGTCTTCCAGGAAATACCTCAGATTTATGGCTCAAGGAAGAGTATTTCAATTTCGGGCCCTATGCTTCGGACTATCAACAGCCCCCCAAGTATTCACGGGACTAATGAAAAATGTGGCTCACTGGCTCCACCTCGAAGGGATTCGAATATCCTTGTATCTAGACGACTGGCTGATACGAGCACAGTCGCGAGTCAGATGTCTGGAGGACTTAAAACTGACACTGGAGTTAACACAGTCCTTGGGACTGTTGGTAAACCTCGAGAAATCCCAGATGATTCCCCAGCAAAACATTGTTTATCTGGGGATTCGGATGGATTCTCGGGGTTTTCATGTGTTTCCATCACAGGAAAGACAGAACCGCTGCTTGGAAAAAGTAGACAACCTTCCTAGAGAAAGAACAATGTTCCGCGAGGGAATGGATGAGTCTTCTGGGGACCCTTTCCTCGTTGGAACAGTTCATTTCTCTAGGAAGGCTTCACCTAAGGCCGTTACAGTTCTATCTAAGAGAACGTTGGGATCAGAAATCTCAAAATCTGTCCGATTCCTTCCAGATCACGAAGGAAATAAAGGAGGACCTGCGTTGGTGGATGAATCCGTGCAGGATCAACGAAGGAGTATCCCTTCACGTTCCGAACCCTCGGCTAGTGTTGTATTCCGACGCCTCAGATGCGGGGTGGGGAGCCACTCTAGGGACGAGAGAAGTGTCAGGCACCTGGAGGGGAGAACAGGTGTCCTGGCACATCAATATGAAAGAATTAGCAGCGATTCACCTGTCTCTCATACACTTCGAGGCTCAGATCTCAGGTTCAGTCCTGCAGATCAATTCGGACAACACAACAGCCCTAGCTTACATCAAGAAGCAAGGAGGGACGCACTCGTTCTCCCTTTACAAGAAAGCAAGAGAACTACTGCTTTGAGCAGAAGAGAGAAGAATCACTCTCCGGACGAGATTCATTCAAGGGGACAAAAATGTAAGAGCCGACCTTCTGAGCAGGAGAGACCAAGTACTGCCTACAGAATGGACGTTGCATCAGGAAGTATGCAACAGACTATGGAACCTCTGGGGGAGATCAAATATAGATCTTTTTGCCACCCATTGGAACAACAGGCTGGAAAGTTACTGCTCCCCGATCGCCGATCCAAGGGCAATTTCGGTGGACGCCCTTCTCCTCGATTGGTCCGGAATAGACGGGTATGCTTTTCCTCCGTTCAAAATATTATCGGAAGTGGTAAGGAAGTTTGCAGCAGCAGAGGGAGCCAAACTGACCCTCATAGCCCCGTTCTGGCCAGCGCAAAACTGGTACACAGAGGTACTGGGATGGATAGTAGACTTTCCGAGATCTCTCCCAAACAGGAGCGATCTTCTCAGACAACCCCACTTCGACAGGTATCACAAAAACCTGCCCGCTCTCGCTCTGACTGCCTTCAGACTATCGAAGGACTTGTCAGAACGAGAGGCTTTTCTCGAGAAGTTGCGAAAGCGATCGCAAGAGCTAGAAGACCATCTACTATTCGAGTCTACCAGTCGAAGTGGGATGTGTTTCGCAGATGGTGTAGAGCTCAGAAGATATCCTCTTCCAGTACCTCTGTGACAGATATAGCTGATTTCCTCCTTTACTTGAAGGAGAAATGTAATTTAGTAGTCTCTACAATTAAGGGCTATAAAAGTATGCTATCTTCAGTCTTCAGGCATAGAGGCCTTAATATTGGAGAAGAACAAAGATTTGCATGACCTGATAAGATCCTTCGAGACGTCAAAGAACAGAGGGATTAGAGCACCTAGTTGGAACTTAGATGTGGTCCTAAAATACTTAATGACCTCAAAATTCGAACCTCCCTGTAAGGCTACGTTTCAGAGATCTGACAAGGAAGTCTTTATTCTTGGTCGCGCTAGCTTCAGCGAAAAGAGTAAGCGAACTACAAGCCTTAGAACATAATGTTGGCTTCAGGAACGACTCTGCGTTCTGTTCCTTCAAACCGATGTTTTTGGCGAAGAATGAAAACCCTTCGAAACCTTGGCCTCGAACATTCGAAGTGAAAGGACTTTCGTCGCTTGTAGGTACAAGAGCGAGAAAGGGCTCTTTGCCCAGTGAGAAGCCTTAGTTCTACTTAGAAAGGAAGAACGAACTAAAGGGGAGTAAGGAAAGTTTATGGTGCTCAGTTAGAGATCCCAGAAGGCAGATCTCTAAAAATGCTCAGGCGTTCTTCATCAGAGACGTAATCAAGGAAGCCCATTTAGAGTGTAAAGAAGAACAACTGGACCTCCTTAGAGTTAAACAAGCTTCAACGAGGTAAGAGCAGTCGCTACCTCTTTGGCATTCCACAAGAACTTGTCGATACAGACTCTAGTGGAGTCAACCTTTTGGAGATGCAATTCGGTCTTTGCATCTCATTACTTGAGAGACATTCAAGTGACGTACGACAAGTGCTTTACTCTAGGAGCGTACGTATCTGCGGATTCGTTGCTGGGACAGGGAGCTGAACCCAATCCTTTTTAGTTTTATTAGGTTAGGGTTTTTAATGGTGTTTGGTGCATTTTATTGGTCGATTGAAAGAGGGTGCAGGAGTTGACCCCCCCTTTCAAATCGTAGTGCTAACATGTTAGTGTGGTCAGGTGATCGGGATTGGTCGTTATGCTCCTTGTATTGTCTTAAATACCTAAAGCTCTATCATGTAAGAGGGTTAGCCCCCGTTGGTATGATACAGGTCAAGGTTCTGCCATGTAAGTGGGTCAGCCCCCATTGGTACGATCCAAGAAAAGGCTCTGTCATGTAAGCGGGTAAGCCCCCATTGGTATGATCCGAAAGGGTTATCAGTCGCAGGTCTCATCCTCGCTGGAACTCTGATGGCAAGCAGACTCATAGACAGTATCAATGAAGTCTTCTTCCATATCAGGTAGGAACCAAGGTTGTTTTTGTTAATATACCTACAACGTATGTTGTTTCCCTGTTTTTATATTCAAAAATAATTAGTATGTAACTGTCTCTTGCCCTCCACCAAGGGTGTCAATCAGCTAAGTATATATCTGCCGGGGAAGTTGCATGTACAAAAAATGATATTGTTAGTATACAATAAAGTTTTGTACATACTTACCCGGCAGATATATACGATTAATGGCCCGCCCAGCCTCCCCTCAGGAGACAGGTGGAAGAGAAAAATTCTGGTTAGAAAACGGGAATGGTTCCTATTCCCGCCACCAGCCGGAGCGGCGGGAGTGGGCTGGTCACCTGACCTACCTGTCGCGTGTGCCGCGAGTTTTGAATTCTGTCGGGACGTCAGAGACTATAGCTAAGTATATATCTGCCGGGTAAGTATGTACAAAACTTTATTGTATACTAACAATATCATTTTTCATTGTAATGTACACTAAATTGCGATCATTTTGATATATAACACATTGTAAAACGATAAAAGCAATACAGAGAAAATAATATCACAAAATAATGCATGATTTCGTAACGAGTGGACGTAAACAAATATTTTTTTCAAAAATTCACCATAAATCTAAATATTATCCTAGAGACTTCCAATTTCTTTCAAAATGAAGACAAATGATTGAATATTACTATACTGTAAGAGTATTAGCTTACAATTGCAGTTTTCGACCATATCTGACGAGTAAAAGTTGACCGAATGTCGAATTTTTTTTATATATTTTTTTTATATGCAATTATTTAGGAAATTAGAAAAGCTACAACCTTCAAATATTTTTCGTTTTATTCTACATGAAATTCCGAACATTTTCATATATAAAACTATGAAATGCCTAATATGAAACGGAGCAAATATTCCGAGAATGGGACGTACGCATTTCGGAGATTTGTGGCGGAGAATCCGCGCGCGGAGGGAAGGAAAGTTTTTTTTTAAATTCACCATAAATCTAAATATTGTGCTAGAGACTTCGAATTTGTTTCAAGATGAAGATAAATGACTGAATATTACTAGACTGTAAGAGTTTTAGCTTACAATTGGGTTTTTGACCAATTCGGTAGAGTCAAAGTTGACCAAACTTGGTTTTTTTCTATTTATCGTGATTTATATGCAAATATTTCAAAAATGAGGAAAGCTACAACCTTCAATTAATTTTTGTTGTATTCTACATGAAATTGCACACATTTTCACGTATAAAACTTTATGTAACGGCTAATTTAAAATGGTGCAAACATAACCACAATCGCACGTATGATTTTTTCGGAAGAGTTACCGCTCGGACTTAAAGAAAATGTTGTTTTTTTTCATAAATTCACCATAAATGAAAATATTGTGCTAGAGACTTCCAATTTGTTGCAAGATGAAGGTAAATGATTGAATATTACTAGAATATAAGCGTTTTAGTTTACAATTGCGTTTTTCGACTATTTCGGTAGGGTCAAAGTTGACCGAAGGTTGAAAATTTGTCACATCACTTTTTATATGAAAATATTTCAAAATTGATAAAAGCTACAACCATGGGTTGTTATTAGTTGTATTGTGCATGAAATTGCACACATTTCCATACATAAAACTTTATGTAACGGCTAATTTTAAAATGGTGCAAACACTACCCACAATCGCATGTATGATTTTTTTCGGAAGAGTTACTGCGCTGATGTAAGGAAAGTTTTTTCATAAATTCACCATAAATCAAAATATTGTGCTAGAGACTTCCAATTAGTTGCAAAATTAAGGTAAATGATTGAATATTACTAAAATATAAGAGTTTTAGCTTACAATTGCGTTTTTCGACCATTTCGGTAGAGTCAAAGTTGACCGAAGGTTGAAATTTTGGCACTTATCGTTGTTTATATGAAAATATCTCAAAACTGATAAAAGGTACAATCATGGGTATTTTTTTGTTGTATTCTACATAAAAATGCACACATTTTCATACATAATACTCCATGTAATGGCTAATTTAAAATGGTACAAAACTTATGTCAAAGTGATGAAATAATTTCCGAGATGTGTCAGATACTTTTTAGTGCGGCAAGAAAGAAATTCGCGCTTGCGCGCCTGCGTAACGATTGTAAACAATAACAACACCTTGATCTGTGAACTCCCAGCATCCCCCAAGGCGCTTGATTCAAGAGTTTTCAGCTGGTAGGTAGGCCTAAAAGTATTTTTCCGCAAATTTTTAAAAAACTTTTGTATGTCGACGTAAAATACGTCCAGTCGGCACCCGAGAGACAAAAAATGTTGACGTAAAATACGTCCAGTCGGCGTTTAAGGGTTAACTGCACTCTGCCTGAATTTTGATGTGGTTTTGCCATAGAGGGTTATCACTAAGTGTTAACTTGTTTCAAGCACTGCAGATGACACTTGAAGTTTTTCCTAGTGCTTTTTCATATTCAGAAATATTGCTGTCTTAGCTTTTATTTCTTATACATTCCACTTAGTCTCCTCTTATTGAGCTGTCCAATATATTGGGCTTTACTGCAAGTTTTTACTTTTCATTTACAAACAGATCCTTCAGGTCAGCTCAGTGAGTTTTGAAATAAGACTGGTGGTCTCACTGAACTAATTAGCAAAAACACTAATACAGGTAATTCCATCTGGTTCAAGTCCCCATATTTTAGCTGTTTCCATGACCCTCTGTGGCCTCCCAGTGGTCAGTGTCTTGTCATTTCCTGGTTGCTCCTATCCCCTTTTATCTTGCCCAAAACGAATACTGCTACTACTCAGCTGAACCCATAGTTATGGTTGCTTTTTTTAATGAGCCTCCCTCAACTGTCATATGTTGAACACTTCATTTCATGATTGATTTGGCTGGTGTTTTAAGGATGGATAACCTACCCAACACCAACCCTCCATATTTTTTGCTTGTTTGGGAGTGTCACTAAGTTGGGTTGGCTTGCCCCACTTAGTTGCTAGGTTTTCCCCATGCCCAAAAATATCTATCTATCATTTGGCTGGAGAAAACATACCTCTCGGCTAATTCACTTGTGGTATGGTCTACTGAGCACACTCCATCTAAGGATCTCATTGTTTTGTTGTCATGCCTTTTCAGAACTGACTGCATCTCCTTTACTTGGTGCCGTGCCTCTGGGACAGAGAAAAGCACAGGTTACATGCACACATTTTAATAGTTTTTAGTCATACAAATTACTGCTAAGCCAATAATCTAGAAATCTCTTATTTACCATTTCTTTTATGTACTTATGTTATTTCTCCTCCAAATTCACCCCATCCTCCCGATATGGTGAATTGAACTCTGCTGAAAGAGTGTTGGTTTTAACAATTCTAGGTATAAATTTTGACTCACATCTTACTTTTGAGAAACATCCAATGAAATTGTCTGCAAATGCCGCACGAAAGTTAGGTATACTATTGCTCATAAGGCCTCTTAAATTTATACTAGTGACAAAATCAGTGCGACCTGTTTTAGGTTATTTGTGCTTCCTTTGCTAGAATACTGTTCTCTAGTATGGAAGTCTGCATCTTCCAGAGATATCTCTCTTTTAGATAAAGTGATTTATGGTGGTAGGTTTCTGTTTCATAATATTAACAGTTATGCCTTGTACCTTCAGAAGATGATCTCTTGTTTTTCAGTGTTTCATAAGTTGTATTTTAGCAAGAGATTTTTCACGTTCGTAATTGATCCCTGATCCCCGCTTCCTGCTCTAAGAGCACCAGTATGCAGTGAATGTGCCTCGCTGTAGAAGTTCTCGGTTCAGTTGGAACTTCAGAAGTTCAAACGAAGATACAATGTATTATGTACTACTGTAATATAATTCTCCTTGTATTTTAATAATTTACTTACATTATTATTTATTTATCAATTTGTCAGTTTAGCTTTTTCTTATTAACTGGTATCCCCTTTCTTTATATCCCATTACCTTCTGTTACTTTTTTGAGTGAACATCATATTCTTTGGAAGCCTGAATGTCAAGTCAGTGGCCCCTTTGGTGGGCTTGTTCCTTATGAATAGGGTTCATCCTTGGTATGATGATGATAATAATAATAGGCTTGAGGAGTCTGGTACCCCATTTTTCATTGGGCACTACTTGTGGCCTCACGGGCAATTTCATTAGGGGGACAGCTTTTGATTGGCTGTCCTTTTCATGGGCGGAGCCTCATTCTTATCGGTGATTGTGGAGGTCTCCTTGAGGATGTCCCTAGTAACCCTGAGGGTGATCAAAGCACAGGCTCTCACCCTGAGGACAACCTAGTAGCCCGCCCTTCAAAGAGACCTCCACCATCACTGATAAGAACAAGGCTCCGCCCACAAAAAAGACAGCCAATAGGAAGCCGTCCCCCTGATGACATCGCCCGTGATGCCACAAGTAATGCATACATAATATAAAATATAATAATAATAATAAAGTACCCCTTTTCCATAGCCCTAAGCCATTTTCAGTATTACTCTGTACATCTTCATTCCTTCACCATTTCTTTCTTAGTCATCTCACTACTGTGTATTCCTTCCCAGACGTCTCCTCACCAAATGCATCTTTTCCTAATTCTCCAGGGGTGTTAGAGTTCTATGTTTTATTCTGTTTCTCCTGACTTTTTATTTTATATGACTTCTCATCTCGGTTTCTATGTATTTGTTTTGTCTGCCCTTTCAGCTTCCTTTTCCTCACTATTAACTTAAGTTAATAGTGAGGAAAAGGAAGTATGATGAGTTAGGCATGCCTTTCCCGAAATAATGAGCAGTTCTTTTCCAGGAAGTTTTCTCTTCTTGTTGGAATAAAAACTTTCTAATGTTTCAACTGTTCCATTTTTATGAGTTTGTATGTCATTTTTAATCCTTGAGGCTGTTAGAATCCTTTTTATTTTCTTGCCAGTATCTCCCATCACATCCTCCCGTTGCTGTTTTTCTTGCTTTGTATTTAGTAATGTACAGTACGTATTATGTATTTCTCTTTCATTAGGTCCTTTTGGTGTACATTTTCCTCACCAAAGAATGGTCCTGGACTCAGTTTTTGAAGATGTGGGAGTGATCTTGGCATGTTCCCTTAACCATTGTTGCTCTATACTCCTAAGCCGTGAACTAGGCACCAGATGGTCCGCTTGCTGTATTTGGTTGGGCCTGTAGGATAGAGAGAATGATATTAACAAGTGAGGGTGAGCAGAGCCCTGTTAGAAAAAGAGGAGCCCATCAACAAGGTAATCCTAACCTGACTAGGGAGGAAACCTTCATCTGATGTTCTCCAACATTCTAACCACATTGACCTCTGCAAAATATTACTGATTTTATATGGCATTTTAGTATTTTGGAAACTGAAGAACTTGGGGGCATTGTCAGAGCTCCCTTGTGTTACCATGACGAAACATTTTTCCACAAACATGTACTTTGTGATTTTTCTAATGTTCAGAACTTTAATAGGTGTTACTGTGTTCCTGGAAAGCATCATGTTTGTACACTTAACACAGTATTTACCACTATAGTTTACCACACTATATATTTGTATTTTATTTACTTTATTTACAATTCTTTTATTTTTATTTTGAATACTTGATTTTCTTTATTTTTGCAGATAGCCATTCAGTTCTTTTAAAATTTATAAGACAAGATAAGGGTCTTTTTTTAGTGTGTGCATGTTACAAATGATAATGATAATAATTGTGTACTATTGCTTATATGAAGAATATTTTTGTGAATCCATCTCTGAGAATCTTAAGCATAAAAATCTGTCAAGCAGTGAATTGGGCTCACAGTATATTCTGGTGATGTATTCCAGGATATTAGTGCGTCAAGACAAATTGATATTTAGTAAAAATATCCTTTTGCAATATGATGGACACAAGTGGTGTATCATGTAGTGCATGTTTGTTTTAAAAATATAGTTTAAAAATTTACAATTTTTAAACCACTAAAAGTGTAATAATTATTGTGTTTCTGAGAAAATTCTCAGTTATTCAAAGCTGATTCATGTACCACAAACCCTGCATGTTGCAAGCCTCCTTCAATCTCTATTTTATAGAGGTTTTGTTAGAAGATGATGCTGTCAAACATATCAGTAGTGTAAGTTATTACTACAGATTTCCCTTGATGGTATTTTTCAGTACGTTGTAGAAGAAATACTGGAGGTAGAGGAAGAGCCAGACGCTATTCACCGTCGCCTCCATCCCATGCAGAGGACAATTCCCCACACTGCTCAAGCAAATGCGTATTCAGACACGGTTCTCAGTGAGCATAGAAAAGGTGTTTTAAAGCCTCAGGTAGATGACTTGAAAGTCAGAAGAAAAGTACAAATATCAGAAAGACTTGGTGGTGTTGCAAGTAGGGCCCTTGCTGAAACATTAGGTACAAATGTGCAGTTACGTCAACATGGTGTCAAGAGACTTTCAGGGCCTAAAGAAGAAGAGGTGAATACCAAAAGTATAGCAGAAAGACTTGGGAAAAGTCCAAACAAAAAACTCAGCTTGTTGGATAGGTTAGGGACGAGGCAAGGGAAGGATAGTTCTCGAGCTCTGAGAGCGGAAGACAATGAAACTGAGGTTGTCGATAAATCCATAGCAAATAAAATTACAGCAATCCGTAGTCTACATGGTGGTGGGGAAATTGATACAGTACCTGACTATAGTTCAATATCACAGACTGGTTTGTCAAAAACAAAAGAAGTAGGTCTTGACTTTACTATAAAGAGCTTGGCTGACATTAAGGCTGAAAAACGAGGAAAAGTGACAGTGCGGACAGCCAGGCCTAACGGTGGAAAAAATCAAATACAATCCCGTCTTGGAATTAAAAATGGTACCAAGTTGCATGTGGGTGACGACAAACCAGTAAGTTCTCCAGGTGACGAAGGTAGTCTTAAGGTTTTAAGTCTGTCAGAAATTAAAGCCAAACAAATGTCCTCATTCAGAGGCAATTCAAATTCTTCTCAGTCAAGAAAGAGACCCATATCTCCCATATCCTTTGAAGAACCTAAAAAGAAGTTAGTTTCAAATAGTAATTCCTTGCCTTTTCAACAAAAAAAGAGATCTGTTTCACCAATATCTTTTAACACTGCAAGTACAACTAAGACTGCGTTGAAAAAGAACACTGGTGCGGAACTGCAGAAGAAAAGGTCAATATCACCTATATCCTTTCAGACTAATGATAGTGCAACCAAACAAATTAGACTATCATCCAGCAGTTGTGATTCTGTCCAAACGAAAACACCTGAACCCAAGTCATCCCCTCTTGGTGTTAGGAAGATCACTATCAATAGGTCACCAGCTAAGAAATCCCCAGGTGCAGTGCCAGTAGGAAATACAGTGTTGAATAAAGAGCACCAGCAGAAGGAAGCTGGTACTCATAGTGTAAATAGTAAATTGTTAGTTCAAGATGTAGAGAGCAAAAATAAGATTAATAATAATAATGTAACCTCGGAAAGTACCAAACCCATTGCTCCTGCCTCTGAACAGCATCTGAAAGATTCAGGGGACAAGAAGCCATTGAATGTGAGTGTGAGTCGGATGGACTCTTTCCTAGAAGATGAAGAAGCTCTTCTGTTAGGGGGAGAAATGACAGACGATGAAGATGACATCGACGAAGCGGCTCTGTTACTTTGAGAGATCTCGTATTTATTTTCATGTATTGTGCTGAAGCTTATGTTACGAGCAATATGCGCAGTAATAGGTTTCCGAGCCTGTTGCATTGAATGATAAGAAAATGTGTGCTGTGTGTGTGTTGTTACAGAAATGTATTTGTGAAGTTGGTGGGTTCTTGTGATGAAATTGGGGTAATGACTTTTCACCACGTTTCACTGCAAGTAATTTTTGCTCTATTATTTACAAGTTACTTTTTGTGGGTCTTAAGTGCAATGGGCTGTAGTAGTCATACCTGGAATGATTGCTTGTGAAAATCTCTTTCCCACCTATGTGAATTGTCCCTCAGTATTTTATAACATTTCCTAAAATAAAGGTGTAAGAATTAAGTGATTATCAGGTTCTAGAATTCTCAGGTGGAACTTCAACCGACTTGACATGTTGTGCCATCGTAGTGAGGAGAACTACGTCTTCGGTTGGTAATTCTGTCACATCAGGTTACTAAGCTAGATTACATTGTGTTCAAAGTTTGGGTTTCCTTTAGTGTAACACTTGGTCTGGAGTTTGTGTCAGTATTGTTATGTAATTTTCACTGTTCTCTAATTTACTTTTACTGAAAAATTGAGATTTCAAAAGGGATATTGAAAAATGATACTCTTTTGGAAATTTAATGTTTTATATAACCTTGTTACTATGTATAATGGGTTGAAAATATTGATAAATTTTATGTTTACTATAATTTACTTCTGTTGGCCAGCGCTGTGGAAGTTAAGAATTTTGACTTAGTTGTCTGGATAAACTATTTCCTTATATAGTTAGGAATTTGCATTACCCAAACTTGCATATATTGCTAATCAACAGGAATCCATTCTGACAAAAAGCCAGTTTCACATAAGTGACTTACCAAACAATTACATTAGCTGTACGCTTTCTTACCTGGCAGCCGAAAATTCAAATTCCTGGCGGCGGTAGCAGCGCTGCCATTGTTTGTGTAGGTGATAGAGATCCGGCCCACTTTCGGGAATACCTGGTACTGCTGAGCTTTAGACTTCAATTCGTTTTCTGCCGGCCACGGGGTAACACCGGTGGTTTGTTGTTGCAGTCGACTTTCGTCGCTATTGTGGATTTTTTCTTTTTGGTGATGTGCAATTTCTTGGTTGGTTTTTTTTTTTGCTTCATCAGTTAGCTGCCTAGTTATTAACAAGTTATTACGAAGATGTCTGATGCTAGTTCTTCTTCAGTTAGGTTTTGCAGCAGTGGCTTCAAAACTAGATTAGCTAAACTATGTTACGATCCGCACTCCAAATGTGTTAAATGTAGGGGTCAGTGCTGTAGCAAGGAATTAACTTGTGATGAGTGCCGTTGTTTAGATGAACAAGGTTGGAAGACTTTTCAAGCTCATTTGGATAAGATGGACAAAGATAGGAAAAGGAAAGCAGCTCTTAGAGCGGGTAGTAAAACTAGAGTAGAGACAAATCCCGTGCCTTTAGAGGCAAACAAACCATCACTATCTTCTCCACTTTTATTGAATATTTCACCTATTGATAGTCCTCCAACTTCAGTACCAATTACTCCATACCAAGTATCCCATGTTTCCGATCCCAACACCATTTCCTTGTTAGAGTCCAAGATGGACAAGAAATTTGAGTTCTTGGCAAAATCCTTTATGGATTTGGGTATGTCGTTTCGTGCGTTCGTAGAGAAGTCAAGTGAAAAGGCCAGTGTTAGGCTAAGTGTCAGTGTCGTGTTCGAGGAGGTGGCTGTCCGTTCCCCCTGTTCTCCTAGACGAAGTTCCCTGTCCCGCTCCCCAGCTCCTGGGAGAAGACATACCGGAGGTCGAAGGGAGACTGGGGGAGTTTGCCCACGGTCAGTCGCCGACTCCATCGAAGTAGTCGACTCGCGAGTGCCCAGGAAACGCAGCTGGAAAGGCGTAGATATCAGTGACGTGCAGTTGTCGTCCGACTCGTAAGTGCAGTCGCCTGTGTCGAGGCGAAAAGTGTGGAGTGATTTAGTGTCGCGTCCTTTGAAGAGACATGCCCAGCGTACGAGAGGGATGTCGCCGCCTGTTAAGAAATCCAAGGAGCACTGGAGTCCACAACCTTCCTGCAGTTTTGCACCGGACCAGTTTTTCCGGGAAGATCATCAGTCTTCTTCGGATAGCGTAACTTCGGACGGAGTCAGACGCTTACGTGCGTTACAGTGCTCGCGCGCTTGCGAGACTGACTCGCCTCGTTGTGTATCGATAGGAGTTTCGACTCGTTCGCCTCATTCGTCTCGAGCTGTTTCGACTCGTTCGCCTCATTCGCCTCAAGCTGCTTCGACTCGTTGGCGCCTCATACGTCTCGTGTTGTTTCGACTCCCAGTCGTTCGTTTTTGAAGAAGAGCCGTATGACAGCCACAACTTCGTCTTCGCCTAAGGATGATGCGAAGGCCAAACCCTTGCTAGAGAATTCCACTTTTGGTCCCTTTAAACATCAACTTTAAGAATTGATGGTCTTTTTGAAGAAGACAACGAGCCAGACGGAAGAGGAAGACGGGGTATCGGCCGTCCTGTCGGAAGAGGAAACTCAAGACCAGGATTTGAAGCCCTCTTCTGCTTATTCTAGCCTGTTAAGGTTTCTTTTACAGACTTATCCAGACTTTTTTGAACCAGCTTCGCCTTCTTCACCTCTGTCGATGTTTGTGAAGGATAGGAGATCAGCGCCTTCGGGGTTACCGAAACCAGCTCTTTCTCAGTCCTCGAAGAAAGCACTGAAGGAAGTAGAAGAGTGGCTTGCTAAGAAGAGGGAGGCAGGCAAGACTTCGTTCACCTTTCCTCCGTCGAAGCTGCAGAATAAAACCTACAGGTTTTATGCGACAGGATAAGTTACTTCTTTGGGAGTTTCTGCCTCCTCCCAAGGAGACTTCTCCGGTCTTGTGGACTCACAGAAGAGCAGCGTTCTCGGCTGTGAAAGTGTTGTTCTCTTCACCTGAGTTGGATCACCTGGTGAAGAACTTATACAAGTTGATCGAAGTCTTCAGTTTTCTGGATTGGACTATTGCAGTGTTAGCCAGGAAAATTGAAGATTGCCAGTCTCTAGACGAGGATTTTTCTGCCGACTGGCTCAATATGTTGTCCTGTGCAGACAGGGCAGTGAGAGACGGTTCAGGGGAATTGGCCGCCCTATCCACTATGGGAGTACTAAAGAAGAGAGAACGGTGGTGCTCCTTCACATCTCGAGGAGTAACCACGAACCAAAAATCAGCTTTGTTGTTCTCCCCTCTGAGTAAATCTCACCTGTTTCCAGAAGAAACCATCAAGCATGTGCTGTCGGACCTTGAGAAAAGTCCACCAATGATCTTTTTCAGTCAGCGAGAAGACCTAAGGAACCTCCAGCGACAGGAGCCAAAGCTTCTCCTCTACAAAAACATCCCTTTCAAGGAGGTAAGTTGAGGTGGCAGCAGAGACCAAGAACTAATCTACGAACCACCTCCAAGTCTACCAAGAAACCTTCCTTTAAGACAGAGAAATGATTGGAAGGTCCTTCACACACCCGTGGGGGCAAGACTCCACGACTACTGGGAGGAATGGAGTCGAAGAGGAGCAGAACAGTGGGTAATTCAGGTGCTTCGAGAGGGATGTGTGATCCCTTTTACGCAGGATCCACCACTGTCCAATACACCTGTCTGTTTGACAGCATACTCGACAGGATCAACAAGAGCTTTGGCTTTAGCCAAAGAAGTAGAAGAGCTCATCAACAAAGAGGCCATAGAGGAAGTAACAGACACGAACCCCCCAAGGTTTTACAACAGGCTCTTCGTGGTCCCCAAGGCATCAGGGGGATGGAGACCTGTGTTGGACGTAAGCGCTCTGAACCTCTTCGTCCAGAAGACGAAATTCCGAATGGAAACCAGTCAATCGGTAATGTCAGCCATCCAACTGGGTGACTGGATGGTATCTCTTGACATGAAGGATGCATATTTCCATGTCCCCATCCATCAGAACTCCAGGAAGTTCCTGAGATTTGTCTTCAAGAAGAGAGTCCTCCAGTTCAGAGCCCTGTGCTTCAGTCTGTCAACCGCCCCTCAAGTATTTACTCGGATTCTCGCTCCTCTGGGAAAGTGGCTGCATTTGATGGGGATCAACACAGCTTTTTACTTAGACGACTGGCTCCTGAGAGCCAGATCCAGGCGTCAGTGTGTCAAGGACTAGGAGAAGACACTTACTTTGACACAACAATTGGGTATCATAGTAAACACGGAGAAGTCCCAATTGATTCCAACTCAGAGGATTCTCTATTTAGGGATGATACTAGACTCTAGCTTTTTGGGTTTTTCTCTCCCCAAAGAGGATAGAGTCCTGCCTGTCGACAGTCCAGCAATTTCTGGTTCGCCCGTCCTGCTTAGCGCTCGAATGGATGAGCCTACTCGGGATCCTGGCTTCAGTGGAGAGTTTTGTCAGGTTAGGACGCCTACACATGAGGCCGCTTCAGTTCTTCCTGAAAGCAAATTTGTCTCGGAAGACAGTTGGACTCACTAGTTTTCCCCCTGACGGAAGAGATAAAGATGGATCTTCGTTGGTGGCATTCAAGGGAAAGATTACAAGAAGGAATCTCCCTAGTCGTGTCGAACCCCGACCTGCAGTTCTTCTCAGACGCCTCAGACAGCGGATGGGGAGCCCTCCTAGGAGACGAGAGTGTCAGGTCTGTGGACAGAATGAGAAAAGACCTTGCACATCAATGGGAAGGAATTGAAGGCCATCCTCTTAGGGCTACAAGTGTTGGACCACTTAGTCACCGGAAGAAACGTAGCGGTCTACTCGGACAACACCACAGCGTTGTCATATGTACGGAAGCAGGGAGGGACCCACTCGTTCTCTCTCAACAAGATAGCCGAAGATCTCCTCACCTGGACGAACGAGAAGAGGATCACCCTTTTTCCAAGATTCGTGCAAGGGAGAATGAACATACTTGCAGATGAACCGAGTCAGGTAAATCAGGTGTTACCAACAGAATGGACTCGAACAAGAGTGTGTGTCGGGACCTCTGGAAGCTTTGGGGAAGACCATCGATAGATGTGTTCGCCACATCGAAGAACAATCGCCTTCCCATTTTCTGTTCTCCAATTCCAGAACCTTTCCGATTCCAGAACCACTAGCGTGGAGAACAGGTGCGATGCTGGTAGATTGGACAGGACTGTACGTTTACGCTTTTCCTCCCTTTGGGATGATAAGAGAGGTCTTAAACAAGCTTCATTCGCACCAGAATGTGACAATGACCCTAGTAGCGCCATTCTGGCCCAGGAAAGAGTGGTTCCCGGACCTTCTCAATCTGCTGGTGGGTTTTCCCAGACTACTTCCACAAAATCCATCGCTTCTCAGACAACCCCATTTCAACCAATATCACCAAGGGTGATATCCTGACAGGCTGAATCTTGTCAGGGCCAGAGTGGACACTGACAGGATTCAGACTGTCAGGAACCTGGTCAGAGCAAAAGGGTTTTCGCGAAGGGCGTCAGAGGCTATTGCTAGCTGCAGAAGAAGCTCTTCTGCCAAGCTCTACCAGTCCAAGTGGAGAGTTTTTAGGTCATGGTGCAGACGACATAGCATCTCTTCTTCTGAAACATCTATAACAGAAATTGCAGAATTTTTGTTATTTCTGAGGGACACCAAGAAGTTGGCCACTTCAACTATTAAAGGATATAGGGCCATGCTTTCATCGGTTTTCAAGCATAGAGGCCTCGACATTTCGTCAAATCAGGACATCAGTGACCTGATCAGATCCTTTAGTTCCTCCAAGATTTTCAAGCCTGAAGAAGTGGAATGGAACTTGGATGTAGTTTTAAGGTGGCTCAACGGCCCCCAATTCGAACCATTGAATTCTGCAACCTTGAGGGACGTAACTAGGAAGATACTATTCCTAGTCGCTTTAGCCACAGCGGGAAGAGTAAGCGAGTTGCAGGCGATGAGTAAGGAAGTGGGTTTTGCCCAGGGCAATGCAGTTTGCTCCTATGTAACAGACTTTCTTACTAAAAATGAGGATCCTTTGAATTCTTGGCCCCGTTCTTTCAAGATAAAGACCCTAACGGACTTAGTCGGGTCGGAAGATGAGGAACGTACATTGTGTCCGGTCAGAGCCATCAGACACTACCTGACTAGGACAGAAACTGAGAGAGGAGAGGAGAGCCGACTCTGGTGCTCGGTGAAAGACAGTCTCCGCTTCTTTCAAAGAATGCAATGTCCTTTTTCCTGAGGAGTTTGATCCGAGAAGCGCTTGCCCAAACTCAGGAACATGCTCTTAGGGTGCTGAAAGTGAAGACGCATGAGATTCATGCAGTAGCAATGTCATTGGCATTTAGACAGAATATGTCTCTATCCTCCATTATGCAAACTACATTCTGGAGGTCGAAATTGGTGTTTGCATCGCACTATTTGAAGGAGGTAGAAACTACTTATGAAAACTGCTTTAGATTGGGACCGTTGTCAGTAGCAGGAATGGTGTTGGGAGAGGAAGCATAGGGGGACTTGGTTTTTTCCCTCTACTATCTCCTCGCCTTGAATTTGGGGTTTTTTGAGTTTGTGGGAAGCCTGGGGTACATGTACCTGAAGTACCCACCAGTTCTTATAGTATCTGGTTAAGGGTACCATATGGTTTTTAGTGTAGGTGATGGATTTGTATGGTTTTTTTATCTGGTCTTTTTACCCAGGGCAAGGGCAAATTATTGTTGTTTTTGTCAATCATCGGTGAACTTCCATAATTGCAAAAAGCCCACCATTAGTAGGGACGACCCTGGCCTTTACTGCCACATCTCCTACATGTGAGGAGAGTGCCGACCAGAAGCAGTATCTACCTACAGCTGCTCTCTCACAAGGTAATGTACTGCAGACATTATATATAATGTGAGCACATGACTCTTGTTTTTGTTCATAAAGCTGTCCATATACCCACCTACGGGATAATGTGGAGTCAGCTAATGTTATTGTTTGGTAAGCTACTTATGTGAAAATGATATTTTAATGATAAAATAAGATTTCACATATACTTACCAAACAATTACATAATCAGAGCCCTCCCTCCTCCCCACAGATGGACGTTGCGGCTCAACGAATTGAAGTCTAAAGCTCAGCAGTACCAGGTATTCCCGAAAGTGGGCAGGATCTGTATCACCTACACAAACAATGGCAGCGCTGCTACCGCTGCCAGGAATTTGAATTTTTGACTGCCAGGTAAGAAAGCATACAGCTAATGTAATTGTTTGGTAAGAATATGTGAAACCTTATTTTATCATTAAAATATCATTTTAGTTTAGCATAGTCAACAATTATATATGTAAATCTTTAGCATTAATTAGTTTTTATAGTTTTATTTGTACAAAAGGCTAAATCTGTTTAATTTTAAGTATATTAAAGTGTAAATATCACTCATTCATTTTCACTCCGCTTTGTCTGTGCAAAAGACTAAATGTAAGCACCATACCCTAGAAGTGCTCAGTTAGGTATTATTTTTTCGTTGGTTTTCATTTTGATACCATACCATATTAACGTGTTAGGGTATTCAGTTATTTTGTTAAACAGAAAAAGGTAAGATTATTGTAACCATTTTTAAAGTGATTGTCATCCTTTTGGAACAAGTTGTAATTCAGGACATGTTCTTGCTTTGCAAGCTTTGTGAGTTATTAATGCTGTTATGACCCGGTGTTTAATTTCAGCCGTTTTTTTTTTTACAGCAAGTTAAATCTGAGAGTTAAAAAAGGAAATCATATAGTTTAGCCAGCCTGCAAGTTAAAACTATTAACTGCTGTACAGCTGACCCAAAGAATTAGTTTTTAGAGATAAAAAAGGGATATCAAATAATTCGTAAATTTTTCTTTGGACCGAATCTATAAAATTATCACTAATTTGTTGTTTTTCATAGAACAACACTGTGTATTCACTGGTAAAAGCGTTTCAGTTGAAGGGGTACAGGGTATTTGGTAGTTAAAAGCATTTTTAGAGGGGGATTTTGCATTTTCATGCATTTAGAATATCTGCAGTGGGTTCTGGAACCTATCCCCGCGTAAGAAGTGGGAGGCAGTGTATGTTTCTTTAAGAGTTATATTTATATTAATGCCAAAACAATGTTTCACAAATGCCCTTTTCTCCAGTGCCTGTATAGTGGTTTATATGTATGAAATATAAAAATTTGTAAATATTTCATGTGTTCAGGTCATGTACAAAGTGCCACATCTGCTGGAAAAGACATTTGTGAAACAATGGATTGGGTCTTATACAACAGTCGTAAAGTAATACAATTTTTTACAGCTTACTGCAGGCAATTGTTGCTCTCTTACATCTGTACTGAAAGAGAGTAGTAGGTTTTGTTTTGTGTAATTTTAATGAATACTGGACGATAGAACATTAATGAGATGATTCCTTGAGGAACTTGTTTGTTACAGTTTGGACCTCTTGGGAAATTGTATAGTTTTTCTGTTCACGCAAGAACTACAAAGAAAAGCCCATGCAAGAGTTTAAATATGCTTCGGTGATTTTCTTCAGGAATTACCCCAAGATCACACTTTAGGTTCTTTCTGAACATTGCATTTCTGTAGCCCTGTTTATATAAATACATTGAATGAAAATTCATTTGGGGATTGGACAGTAAATTAGACTCTCCTAGAATATGATGCTTTTGTTGGAAGTCTTAATGTTCCAAAGAATTGTTATGGAGCAAAAATTCATCTCTTGTATCAGAATTTCAGGGGATTTGTAACACTCAGGCTTGTGGTTACCATTTATTGAAGTGTCTCCTTCGTAAAGCCTCAGGAACTGTCATAAAAATGGAACCGGAGTGAATTGTTGGAAATCAGAATTTTAATTGTACATAATGAAGGGAAAGCACAGCACCAATGCTGTATGTGTAAACAAATCATTATACTTTAGTCATTTTGTGTACTATGAGGTTTTTCTGTATATTGAACTGACTGCACTGAAATGCATTTTACTGATGTTCTCTTAATTTTTAAAAATTTTCTCAACTGTGAGAAAGAGTCTTCTAGATTGTTGGGAGGGTGCTCTCTCAAAATTTGCACTTTCGGCTTTGTATGGACAGGTTTAGAGGAACTATTTATGGCAAAAGTTTTGTATAACAATACAATAAGTACAAAAGATCAAAGTGTCAATGGCTGAAAAGACTTAGGAATACATATTAGCATAGGGTTTTTAGATATACACAGTACAAAGTGTACTGTATGCATTCTTTTTTACGTTATAATTTACCAAGACCGCAGAGTCACAAACAACAAAAATCTAGTACTTGGAGAACAGCCAATCAAGAATCTTTGGAAATTGGAATGAAAGTAATGTAAGCGTTATTTGTAGCTGTGAATTTGACAATCTGAATACAGAGTATTTCAAAAAGATTTTTACTGTTGTGTTATTGTTAGGGATTTCTTACCCCCACCACCATAAGCATGATCATGTGGTAAATACTGGTGATTATAACATTGTTTACTCCAGTAAAATGTAGTTTCCTACTAAAAAAAAATATATCCTGAAAATTGAGTGATTGGTCAGTATGCCATTGTTCATTGCTTCTCAGAGAAATATGATTATTTCCTATTGGAAAATGTGCCCTAAAAACTTGACTGATGGCACCTCTTTCTCTCTACTTCATGATGATAAAACAACCATGAAAAGCCAGACTTGCCCAGTTACCGTGAATTCTGCATCAGATAACACTCTCATCAGACCAGGAATAGCTGCTGAATCACTTGTTCAACTTTTTATTTTTTCCCAAGGTTTGCAAAAAATCATGTTTTTAGGGTACTTTTCAAAAGCAAAGAAGAGTTACAATGTATAAACACAGCAGAGATAGCTGTCAGAAGAGAGAGAAGATCAGAATATCAAGGTGATATGTTTTCTTAGCTCATCCCTGTCTTGTAGAATTCAGTTACATCCTAGGATGTGGAAGATAGCACCAGAAGCAAAGGTACAATCAGGCAAAGTGGGCACCTTAGCTGAGTGGCGTTAGCTCAGCCCACATTTTCTGTGTTGTGGGCTGCTCCCAGCTTGCTGCTCGCCTATCCAACCAGCTGCAAATGTGATGTTTGTGTGTATGCTGCGATGAATTTAAATATTTTAGGGCTAAAAACCTCATACTTAGGAACTGGAAGGGTATATCTTTTTTTTCTGACACCTTCCAGGTCCAATTAGATCATTTTTGGTTAAGAATTTAATCTTGTATCTCAAAGTATAATTACATACAGTGCCTTCAAAAGTAATTTTGACATGTTTTTAGAGGTATTCACTCTTGTTTGACCCATTCATAGTAATGTAGAGCCCAGATGAACCAGTCCCTTTGTGCGCATATTATAAAGTTAACAGTTACATTCTCAAGCTTTGGGAAACAGGTCACTCAAAGGAATATTGTTAAGATTCTTCGTCAGTTTCAGTGAACCCATTTGTAAAATTTGTAAGGATCTGTGATTTAAAAAAAAAAAATTCGAAACTGAATCATCAAATAAGACAAATCTTTTGGGTCAGCTCTGTGAAAATGAAATGAATAAGCTCGGTAGCCTAGTTCAAGTACTAACTAAAATATTTAATAATAATATACCTTGGTGCAGTACAGTAAAGGAACAGTAAGGAATTATGGACATTGCATTTGCCAATATTTATAGAAAGCACATCTGTGACCTTTCATTTTTCAACTTTCTGATTTTCCAAAAATTTATATTATTTTGAGAGGATACACTTGTACCAATTATTGTTCTACATGGAAAAAATTAATAAGACCAAAAAATACAATTGAAAGCCATTTGAATGCATAATGTTAAAGATGTCAGTATTGCATCAATTTGACTCTGTCAGTCAAAACTAAGACTTATTTAGTTAGTTGAGCAGGTCTGTGCAAATTCTTTAATGGAATTTTAGTTTAATTATTGAGAAGTTATCAGTCTGATGTAATGCATCTTAGATTTTAAAATACTACACACAATTCAAAAGTAAAGTCAGAGCAGAGCAGCTGAATTTCCTCTGATGTTAGTGTTAGTATTTTTACCGAGGTAAAAGGGTAACCGAGGCTTTGATGTAATATGTTGTAACCAGAAGGGAGGAAGAGATGCTGTTAGTCATTTAGATAAAAGCATTATGTACTGTTAAAGATAGCATTTATCTCTCTGCCGATAGGTGAGGAGATGTAAGCTATCTTTAACCGTGGGGATCCAAATAATGAATTTTATTATCTTTAATTGTGGGTATCAAAATAATGAATTTTATTATGACAATTTATATAATTTGTTATAATGAACAACATACTGTACGGAGCAACCAACCACTTCTATTGTGGTCTAGTTTTAAGGGGTAAGCTACAGGAAATTCCTTACAACTACAACACTGTGAAATTATTTCTCCATTTTCAGATTTCCAAATGCTGTACAGAGCTACAGAAAAAATTTTTCCATTTTTTATTCCTGTTTCCATTGGTTTTCAACTGTATGGTCCCCTTCATTGAGAAGAGGAAATTGGACTTAGTTGCGAGAGGCCAAATGGAACCCATATTATAAAAACTAAAAATAATGCAACTTGCAAACTTTTGATGTGGTCCCTACGGGGTATGTTTGCAAAGTGCATACACCAAGTTATACTACTGTATTTTATGTGCTAGGCCAGGGGCTGTTTCATGTTCATATTGATAGTTTGCTACACATAGCACATTTGTTGTTTTCACATTGCTGTGATATGTTATTGGCTCCACTCTGTACATTTCTTATCTGGGCCACTCATTAAGATTATATTTTTTCCGTAGGAAGATTCAGAAATGAATTGTTTTATATGTGTTGTAGGGTTATCAAGTACTAGTAAAACTCTACCATAAACAAAGCTTACATTTTTGCTGATATTACAGAATGTGAAATGAAGTAAATTAATGGAATTTGCAGGTTAATTAGTGAAGTTCTTACATCTAAGTATAGTGGAATCTTCTGTGAAGTGATACAGATTGAGAAAGACTATGAAGTTCTTGGGACACGTGTTGGTTGATGGCTGTAGATGTAATGGTCAGTGAGGATTGTTAAGAAAACCGCAGGTATTTCTCATGTGTACAAGGGCCAACTGCAGTTTGATGTGACCTGTGGTCATAACTATCTCATATTTCATAATGTAAATAGACAAATGCCATTATACAATCTCTGTAGACATGCACACATGTACGTAGAGCAATGACAATAACGTTCCCGACCAAATATGTGGACTTTCGTATTTTTAAGAGAAGCTGTACCTAAGAGAAAAAAAAAATTGAGAAGTCTCAAAAAGATATTTTTTTAATTTAGAAGTGCCGTGTTCCTGTAATTCCGTTGAAGTATTTTATTTTAAAGTAGAAAAGTTTGGTCAAATCAGTACTGTTCGTAAGATTGTTTACTAATTTGTGAGTATATGATGTTTTCACTATGAATGTACGTACTACATCATTAGAGCTTTCGTATATTTCAGTTAAAGAATATGTATAATATACAGTGTGGTATCTTGTGTATGTATTACTGTCATGTTTTTATTCACTAAAGTCAAATGCAGTACTCACTTAAAACATACACACACAGACATGCATATATACAGATATTTCTATATAGTATGTTCAGTAGGTCCTCGATATACATACAGCTGGGGATCTGTTCCATCACAGTGCTGTAAGTTGATTTCTGCTGTTAAGTTGGTGTTTGGCTATTATCAGCGCTTTAGCAGCACGTACAGTGCTGTAAACTCGATGTTGCATTAAGTTAAACACCGTAAGTGCTGTTAACTTTATGCCTATTCTCACTGTTAGTGCTATCATCTCTGCTTACGGCACTGTAACTTGCTACAGCATCAGGCTAAGGCACTGTAAAACGCTGTTAACGGTCCTGGAAAGGCGCTGTAAGATCAGATCTGCTGTAAATCAGTGACACACACACATATACTATATAGAAAATTATAATTACTTTTCCTCAACTTTTCTTGATAGAAAGTGTTCTTCTGGTAAGGCCAATAAAAATGACAATATCTAATAAGTCGCCATATTTCAATCGATGTACATCAACCAATGCATATTGTTTAAAATATAGTATTTTATACAGTTTTTTTCTATTTTATGGGCCTTTTGAGAAAAACATTAAGCCATCAAATTGCAAAACACACACTCATACATTTACTATATTAGGTATTAAATTCAATCATTTGTCTTTTAAGGTTATAATTTCCCATTAAAATACAAGAGCTCTCACAAACGTATCGGTCTCTCCCAAGAAGCTGTGCAAATATTTTGAATTTATATAAAGAATAAGTTGCCCTGGCATTTATCAGAGAGTTGTACAAAGTAATCAGCTCATTAAAATAGGAAAAATGCGTGGCTGCTATTATTTACTTCCATTCCTATACTATGCATTATTTTGTTGAATGTTATGACATGGAAACCTTGTGGAGAAATAATTTTGTAACATTTTCCATTATGGCTGATTTTGATAACCATTTTCATTGTCAAGAGACACTTGCAATTGTTCTACTACAAGACTTTATATGCAATAATGCTCTAGTTTTAATGAATCATAGGTCATCAACAAGGTGATATGTTACACAGTGGCACTTCTACTGTAGATCATTTTATTTCTGTGGGATTTGGCAGGACTGAGAGTTATTAATACATAAATAATAAATGTTAGTGATCATTGGTCCATGCAACTTTAGAAGGTTTGCAGTACTGCAGCTCCCTTTGGGTATGCGGGGAATGGTCAAGCCTGTTCAAGTAAACATGAAAATTCAACGCAACTCGAGGTTTATAAACAGGTCCTTCACCCACAGATGCAACGTAGGTATTACAGAATCCAGTCCAAGATACTAATAACTTTCAACATCCTTTATTGTCCCACAGTGGGACAAAAAGTGTGAAAAATTAACAAGAACTGTAGGCAGGTTATGTATACTCAAACACGAGCAATATGCGAGACTGTCCCAGACTCAATTTCTCCCGCCTTAAACGCGTTTTGGCGGGAATACAAGTAACTTTCATATGCATCATATGGAAACATCCTACAAGAACATAACAGTGACCTGCTTTTTCAAGTGCCTGAGATTTTGCCATAGCAAATAAATTATGGTAAGAGTATGTAAAAGCAGAGACTACGAACTTCATGCAGAAAAGACTGATTTGCATCATGAGAGAGGCGAGACCTCAACTCCTGACCCTAGTAGGAATGTTATGTACCATCCTTTGGAAGCTTAACCCAAGTATGTACTCTCCTGATGAATAAGTGATAAAAGAGGCTACCAGGATATTAGAACCTGTCTACCACTACTGTCAATGTTGACTTTGAGTATCATTTTTCCTGATTACCTTTTACTGCTATTGTTATTATTATTAG
Organism: Macrobrachium nipponense; assembly: GCF_015104395.2. Taxonomy (NCBI): domain Eukaryota; kingdom Metazoa; phylum Arthropoda; class Malacostraca; order Decapoda; family Palaemonidae; genus Macrobrachium; species Macrobrachium nipponense. The sequence continues at coordinate 64,610,344 of NC_087214.1, read as the reverse complement.
TAGTAGTAAATATAATGACAGTTTCTACGCCATTCAGTTTACACAACGCTGTCTCATAACCTTCCGATCATCAAGTTATTACTGGTAAATAAAGTTTCCTTGGGTCATAGAAAGATATTCTCTTGCAATGCTTCCATTTCCTGCGAAAGTGAGAGATTAAGTGTCCATAGGAATCTGAGCCTAGTCGATGGTGTTGGTCGGAGGATGGGTGGGCAATATGACACGCGCTCAAAAAATGGGTTGGTATCACACACTCACCCACATATCCACACCCAGCCTTCCACCCACACTTTCATAACCACCACATCCACAGACTCACCCACATCTACCCCTTAACCACATACCCATACCAACCAAATCTACACACCTATATACATATCCACACACTTTTCTGTGTAATATATCCATATCTACCACATCCACAGCCTCACCCACACAAACACACACTTCTCTAATATTATATCCACATCTACCATGTCCTGACCAACATATCTATCCCCACTGTATCCACATGCTAACCCACATATCCACCTTCACCCATCAACATCCTCACCCCATTATTTGATTACAATAAAAGTAAGAACATATACTATATGGTAGAAAAGAAAAAAAGGTTTCAGAGAACTTTCGGCACAGAGACATAAGGGTGAGAAAGGTGTATTATTTGGAGGGACTTTCGTCTCTAGGGGTTCGTCCCACGTGTTCCTCTCGCCACTCCATGGCTTCAAGAATTCCCAACAGTCGTGATTGTCTTTGCTTTACTATTTTGTCATTATTATTACTGTTCTGGATAACTGTAAATTTATACTTACTTCTAAGTTGATAATTTAATTTTATATTTTTATTCTATACTACTTTCATCGTTCTGAATAGCTTTGATGTTGATGAAAAGTTGACGGGAGGTTGGTAGTCCTACCCAACTACCCTGTGACGTCACGTTTTTAAAAGCACCGGCATTTATTCGTAAGGGAAAATATCAATTCTAATATAACATTATCGGTATAATACCGCCTTTGCAATTATATTCTACCACGTGAAACATTCAATATTAAAATAGTAAATATTGTGTCCCCGAGAATAAATAAATAATGAAAATCGGTATCGGGTAACTTTGCGTTACTCGACGTTTCTCACTTTGCAGTATACGTCAGTTGTGTTAAAACTTAACTGGTCCTTTCGAGTATTCCCAGTTTTCTCTTATTTTATCGTAATTAATCATTAGCCGGACATTATAGACAGGTAATGGAGGCCCATGTGAGTGATTTATATATATATAAAGTGCCTTTACAGGAAACTGGGTTCCAGCATCATGAAAAATAAGAGCAAATCGCCACTGACTTCTGAGTCTCGCCAATGACGGCGTAAGTGTTTATTTATTTTTTATTTATTTTTTTTATTTCTGGTCTACTTTTATCTCGTTCTTAAATATGTTTTGGGTGTTTTTCTATGAATTTTCATGAAAGTGTACTACAGTTTTACCCCGCCGTGTTTAGTACGAGCCCCTGGGGGTTAATTACAGTCGTCCGAAAAAATATTACTTAAAATTCTTGTTCAGGAGGTAAAACTGCACAGAAAAACCGCAACTACCATAGTCAAGGCCGCTGGGGATTAGTAATATAGATCTACCTTCCTTTTGTTTCGACCTGATCTTTAATTAAAAACTGGGTAATTCTAAGCCCTCATTCCGCGGTAAAGTAGACAATGGCAGTTGACGTTTTCCTACGTTATTTTACTTACTGAACAAGAATTTAAAGTAATATCTATTCGGACGACTGTAATTAAACCCCAGGGGCCAGTACTAAACACGGCGAAATACATTGGACGCCCCCATCCCTAGTGGATGTCGTATCCGCGGTTACGTTTCTTGCAGGGTAATTTTAAAGAATAGTCCTGAACGGACTGCAAGGAACGTAACCGCGGATACGACATCCACTAGGGATTGGGGCTGTTATTATGAATTGTCTGCAGCGTATACGGACATCATCTATTAATTTTCTGTTGTTCCTGATGTGAGGTTTTTGTAATTTACGCGTTATGCTTGCACCAAGGTAACTTCTTTTAATGAGACGAAATGCTCCTCATTTGATGGGTCTATTTGAGTCTGTCATGGTTGCAATAGTATCTCAAGATATCAAGTTAAGAGGACTTTACATCTGTCATAGAGTAAGTGAATGGTAGGGTCCTTTTTTTGGAATGTTAGATTAAAAGTGGTTATTTTAGCAAGAAATTATTGATAAGTAAATAATACAAATGGACAGCAGGATCTTGAAGGCTGTCGGAGATCAGCGTCGATGTTGATAGCCTAAAGTAAAGAGAGAGGGCATTCCTCTGCTCTAACACTCGAGCAACAGCTTCATGCAGCGAAAGCCACCTTGAAGCGAAACATGAAGTAATTTGTGTGGTTTCAAATTACAAAATGTTTGAAATTCTTGAAACTCGTGAATCCTTTATACACTGTGAGAGAAATAGGTTTAGATCTTTCTAATCAAGTCTTCACTAACACGAGGAAGAGTTTTTGCAGCTTGTGATGCACATAAATGAGCTGAATGACAAATACATACTACAGTGATACCAGGTGCGGCATTTCTAAGTCTACTTGCGATTGAATTATTTTTTGTTTTGTTTTTTGTTATTGAATTATTAACCCCCATTATATTGCTCGCACCATCTGCTGCAAATCCTACTAAATTTTCAAGGGGGATTTGGTGTTCATTAAAAAAGGTAACTAAAAGATTATACATATGTTGCCCCGTTGATCCCTCATTTCACTGTTGCCTGTGTTATATGTTTAGTAGCTCAAGTAATCGTGTCTGTATGGATCCTTTGGTCTTGTCGAAATATTGAACTATTACTGCACAAGTCTTTTCTGTGCTAATATCTGTTTTCTCATCTATCATAATAGAAAATTTATTGGACTTTAAAGCTACAATCACTTCCTGTGATATCTTTCCAATTCCCTTAATTACGCGTTTGGCCTTCGATCTTTTTAAGACATTTTCTGGGCTATTAAAGAGTCTGGGAATATATCTTTAATTACCTCAATCAAATGATCGAAGCATTGAAAGTAATATTGTCCTCAGGTAAAAACGTTGCCAGTTTGACTTATATTTTCAACAGGCAAGCTTACATTAATTTTGTAATTTAATAATGTACGAAATTTGTAAGTAATTTTAGGAAAATGTAAGTAACTTGAAAGTGGCGAATTTTTTCTGCATAGACAAAGACGACGAATCTTCGTCTGCACTGAAATGCGAGATCAACCTCCGTAGAGTTTTTTTATTCTGCACAAACCCAGAAAATTCTGCATTTCGGCAGCCCTGATCCTGGGTTACAGGACGAATTAAAGTACTTTTTCGGGAAGGTGGTCGCGCTACGATAGAGGCCAGGTAGCCATTCGGTAGTTTTACCCTATTAGAGACAGGGTAGACTTAAGAAAAAGGTTTCTAGTAGGCCTATAGTAGATAAGGGTATGAAGAAACGAGTTTGAACATAGAGAAATATCTGTTCAGGCGAGTTTGTTAAAATAAGTAGGTATCGTTTTCTAGATAAGGAGAATAAAAAAATGGAAAATTATCCAAAAAAGTTACAAAGTTTTCTAGCACGAGAGATTCACCAACATGCTTCGTGACTTGGATTTTAGACAGATCGCAAATCCTTTGTACTGAAGTTCTAAGCTCAGATCAAGAACGTTTTGTGGAACTTCGTGGCATATAGAGAAGTTTTCAAATATTTCGCGGAAAAGGAAGTTGTTTTCCCACGTAATAAAAGAAATATAGATATAAGCCTCTTCACAAGTTCGTTCGTGACGTAAATCAATGAAAAAAGGGGGTTGGGAAAGTTTGTGTCACGACCTCTCACGTAAACTGAATCTCTCTCTCTCTCTCTCTCTCTCTCTCTCTCTCTCTCTCTCTCAAGACTCGATGACCGTCCGCAAAATGGGCGTGGCGCGTTGTAGCGGTCAGGTAAACAATTTTTTTCATGTTTTTTAGGCAATTTCCTTCCCCACCCCCCTCTCACGCGAGTGACTGACCAGCTCTTCTCTCTCTCTCTCTCTCTCTCTCTCTCTCTCTCTCTCTCTCTCTCTCTCTGGTCCAAGAAGATCACGTTATGAACGTCACGGGAAGGAGATTCTCTCTCTCTCAATAAAAACTACGTAGTTTTTCTCTCAGTGAATAAGGTACACTATATAATAATATTTAGCGACACGGATTATATATCTCTCTCTAATAAATAATGAATAAGGTACACTATATCGCTGGTAGGGGGTTCGATTCTCGGCCATTCCATTGAGGAGTGAGAGATGTGTACCTAGTTCTGGTGATAGAAGTTCACTCTCGACGTGGTTCGGAAGTCACGTAAAGCCGTTGGTCCCGTTGCTGAATAACCACTGGTTCAATGCAACGTTAAAACACCATACAAACAAACAAACAAGAACCAGGATGGAGAATTTCAAATTCCTTGTTAACGTGGCTTCAATCAAAAAACGGATTCCAACAGATTTCATTTTTCCTTTAGTAACCAATACATAGCTCAGACTAGCCGAAAAAAAAATCTATACCTTGACCTCAAACCTATTAGAGCAACACGACAGTGAAGACTAGAATTATCAGTCATTATTGTCGACGTCTTACCAGTTACACGTGTTATTCTCGGACATTTCATTGAGGAGTCAGAGATGTTTTTTTTTGGTGATTAGAAGTTCACTCTCGACGTGGTTCGGAAGGCACGTATAAAGCCGTTGTGGTCCCGTTGCTCAATAACCACTGGTGGTTCCATGCAACGTGAAAAAACCACAACAAACAAACAGACAGTAACGTGGTTATGACGAGGTTGTGTGGGAACTATAGAGGCGGAAGAAACACGCAACATATATACGCATTAGCCGGCCTTTAGGAGGAACATTTCGTCCGAAGAAATTATATCCAGAAATTGCGGCAAAGGGGACAACGAACACACACACACACACACACACACACAGAGGGTGGGATGGTGCGAGTTATAGGCGGCTTCCTACAATTTTTCTAATGGACCAAGAACAGTTTCCTCTACTGTCTACTGTGAATCTTAAAATGGGGCCGAATTATAATAATGAGTTGCATGCAGAGGCCTAGAACGCCGTGGCTGGTATATAGCCGCACTGGTAGTATAGAGTTATCTCATCTGGGCGATATTTTGTTGATTATGCAGAGTTAGAGGGCTCTTGGTGGCTATTCGTATCGTAGCCCAGTGCGATTCAGTTGATATTTTTTTACGTTAAATGATATTTTTATTAATCAAATAATATTTTCGGTAGTTTGTGTATTAACTGGTTATCTGCTTTAGGGAAAGATTGGGTAGTAACCACCTTTACCCAGTATATGATTATTTTATTAGTCGTATGCGCTCTGTTGCTCCCGGGATGTCAGGGTACTTCCCAATTTTCATCACTTCCAGCCAGTACTCAATTTTATTTGGCCTGTTTTCTCCCATTCGCTTCAAAACATTTAACATTTTTTTTCATTCTATCTACCCTTCTTTTGCAAACTAGTTTTGAATCGATAATTTTGCAGATCGCCAGCTATACCCTTGTTACTTCAATTGTTTGGGGATTAGTATGACGCAGATGCTGCTGGTTTAGTCTACCATCCAAGATTAGTCCTATTGCTAAATTTCCCCTCATTATATTCCAGTATTTTTTCTTCTCTCTTATCTTACAAAGTGGCACCTACAGTACACCACCTGTCCTTTTCCCTGGTATTACTTGCAGCATAATACATTTCATTGTCTCCAGCTGATATTTCCTTTTTGCTCTCAAACTTCTCATAGCAACTGCTTGATATTCTTTTCTTGCGTCACCAGTCTTACGTTATAAAAGTCCTATCAAATACTACCTGTCCCTTCTGCAAATGAACTGATATTTCCATTCTCATTTTGCCGAGGAAGTTTTCCATTCTCCACGTATACCTTACACGTCCTGGCCACCCCACAGTCTTTTATATATATAATATATATCCACTGCTATATCCATCAGCTCCAGAAGTGTTTAAAACTGCTTTCTCTACGTCCTATAGATACAAATTTGTATCATTCCCTGAAGTGGGTATCTCTACCTGTACATCTTTTAGTCTAAGGCATTATTTCACTCTTGTGAATCCTTCCCGTCTCTTTCTCTCTCATTCTCATTTTTATAGTCAGCTTCACCAGGAATTGAACGTAACCAAAACCGCACATAACCGCTTTCTGTGCGGGAATGAGGTTGTGGGAATGGGGAGGGACTACTTAAAGGAAACGAGATTCAATTTAGAAGGTCCATTAGGTTCGACTTAGACCACCAGCTTATGTCATTGAAGACTATAAACACCACATTTCTGGTCGGATGGGGATTGGGTGGAGGGCTGAGGTGGGTGAGAGAGAGAGAGAGCTTTTCTGTAAGCTTTATATATATACACACACCCTGGTTGAGACCTACAAGAGTTGGCTAACGACCGGTTAATCATTCAGTTCTTGGGGCCAACAGAAGCACAAAGTGATCCTATAGATAAAACCTTTTGCCTTCACCAGCGAATCGACGAGATCTCTCATAAAGAGAGGCGAGTTCTTAACCACCGAGCCATCTCTTCAGCTTAGTTATTATCTGCAGCAAATTAAAAGAAAAAAAAATATATATAACATTCTCTGGTCGTAAGTTTTCCTGCCTTTGTTTTGTCAACTTTTCTTTAGCTCTCTCACTCTCTCGTCTTTACGAGATGCCAGGATTCAAAGAACGAATTTAAACGAAGGTTTTATGGAGGTTTTGTTTGTTTGTATGGTGTTTTTACGTTGCATGGAACCAGTGGTTATTCAGCAATGGGACCAACAGCTTTACGTGACTTCCGAACCACGTCGAGAGTGAACTTCTATCACCAGAAATCCACATCTCTTACACCTCAATGGAATGCCCTAGAATCGAACTCGCGACCACAGCGGTGGCAGGTAAAGACCATACCGATCACGCCACTGAGGCGCTTTATGAAGGTTTTGTAATAACAGCTTGTTTTCCCGCCATCATTAGTACCTGCTGTCTTGTGGTTTGAAGCTGACGGTTAATATCTGAAGCTTTTATATTGCATCTGTCTGGTTGTTCGCAATCATCGTTGACGAGGACATAGGCCTAGCAACCTCACCCCCAAAATACTAACATAAATTGTGATTTTAACAGTTTTGTAGTTGGGTTTTGGTGAGTTTTACAACTAAAAGAAAATAATAAATCACGTCTTAGAACAAAGCAAAGCCATAAAAACCTCGCGAGCTTTTATACTAACGTGAAAAATCTACCTCGTAAAATCGCCATGTCGCGCAGCGCTCACGCGCAGGCTCCTCCGTTCGCCTTGGCGTGCGTACGCATACACATTCTCCCTCCTTCTCATTCTTAATTTACCCCGAGAAATGACCCGCGTGAAGAGGAATATTTAAGAAGGACTATAAAACCGCCACTATAGTATGTAAAGCAAGCGAGGGCTTGAGAGGGATAAGGGTAGGGGGTGAGAGAGAGAGAGGGAGGAAACGCTCGTTTTCTATGTAATGTCTCTCATTTTCTGTTCTCGTCCGAACGTCCTACATTGCCACCATCAGCTCTGTCCTCATCCTCCTCCTCCGCCTCCTCCTACTCGTTCAACTCCTCCCTCCCTCCCTCTCTTCGGTCCTACGAGCTAGAACATCCCTCTCCCTCTCCCTCCCCCTCCCTCTCTCTCTCTCTCTCTCTGTCTCTCTCTCACTCACTCTCTAGTCTCTCCTGCTTCTTCCTCAGTAGTCTCGGAAGGATGGTGGCGTAGAGTGGGCCGTGTGAAGTGCTTGGAGTTCGGTGGCTGGATCACGTGCAACATTATCACAGACCCCCCCTCTCCTCCTCCTCCTCCTCCTCCTCCCCTCCTCCTCCTCCACCACCACCTCCCCCCTACTCCTCTTCCACCACCACCACCACCTCCCCCCTCTAAAACCAATAGAGGTCTATGGTGACACCCGGGTAATCTTTTCTTTATTCTTTTTTTTTTTTTTTACATAAAATATTTCCCGCCCCGCCCACCCCCGTGGATTTACCCGAAGCGTGGGACTCATGGTGGTGCTCATGGCTAGTGGTGTCGGTGGTGCGATCGTCCTGAAAGAGAACCAGAAGAAGAAGAAGAAGGAGGAGGAAGAGAAGAAGAAGAAGGAGCAGCAGCAGCAGCAGCAGCAGAAGGAGGATAAGAAGCTTCCAAAAAACCTCTTGTGATATATAACGCATTCTCCACTTCTGTAAGTTTTCCCCTCTCCCCCTATTTTTTTTGTGTTTTGTTTTTAACCCCCTTTTCCCCTCCCCCTTTTTCTTTATCATCAGGTCGTCCTGACGAAGGAGTCAGTTTGCTTCCCCATCATTTTCTTCGCTTTTCATTCCTCCATTTTTATTTCTTCGGTGAGAATTGTTAAGTCTCAGTTTAGTATTTCCATTTTCCCCTTTTCCCTCGAAGTTTTTATTTTTCTATTTAATTAATTAATTAATCTATTTATTATTATTATTTATTTTTCCATTTTCCCCTTTTTCCTTTGAAGTCTTTTATTTTTTATTTTATTTATTTATTTTTATTTGTCTTATTTTTTTGGGTCCGTTCGTGAAAGTATAGTACGATGAATTGTGATTTAAAAAAAAACTTAGACTGCATTTTCGCCGATTCTTTAGGTATGTTTTTAAAAAATTATTTTATATATTTTAACTTTTTTATTTATTTTTAATTTCTTATATTTTATTTTGTCGCGACGACATCATCCTGCTTTAGTGGTCATTATGTCCTGTAAGTCCTGAGGTCGAATGAGTAGTCTGCACGCACTTCGACTCGTGTCTTTTTCGCTTTAGTCTTTTTTTTATATTAATTTTTTTTTATCTGTTTTTGGTCTATTTCACTTTCAAATTTTGTCCCATGGTTCGTCTAGACACCTACATAGTTTTAAGTCAACTTTAAATAAAATCATAATTTTTATTGTGGTGTCTTTTCCTCTTAGTTTTTTATATTATATATATATATATATATATATATATATATATATATATATATATATATATATATATATATATATATATATATATATATATATATATTTTTATCATTTTTGGTCTATTTCACTTTTCATCGAGTTTTGTCCTCTGGTGCGTCTGCACTTGGATACCTTTAAGTTAAACAGTTTGAATAAAATCATTTTTTTTACTGTCGTGTCTTTTTCACTTAGTTTTTTTATATATATATAATTTATTATTTTTTTGTTGCCTATTTCTCTTTCGAATTTTGTCCTTGGGTGCGTCTAGACCTTAATAGTTTTAAGTTAGTTTAAGTAAAATCATAATTTATTGTAATTTTTTTGGTCAGTTTCCCATTCGAGTTTTCTCTTCTGTTGTGTTTTGATATAAATTACTTTAAGCTTCACAGTTTCGATAAAAAAAATATTGTAAATTGGTAAATGAAGTTGTTTTCATTTCACAATTGCTTAAATTGTGTTCTAAGATAATTCGGCATGTCTATACTCTGATTTTTTCCATCTGTCCACCCGCCTGTGGTGTTTGCGTATGGTAACACTGCGTCCCGGGCATTAGATAGTTAAACTGTGTGTAAGTTTTAGGTAAATGATAGGATATCTGGGTGTACATTTGCAACTGAAAAGTGTTCTAATAATTTACTGTATGGGAATTACACCGTCAATATTCGAAATAGGATATTGTTAATATTGTTGAATGTAAGGTGAATGTAACTATCTAAAGCCCGGGACGCAGTGTTACCATACGCAAACACCACAGGCGGATGGACAGATGGAAAAAAACAGAGTATAGTTTATCAATGTACACACGATTTTCCTTCAGTGATTCTGTTGTTTTATCATTATAGGCTTAGGCCTAGTTTATCATTATACAAATGTATGGTTATCCTTCAGTATTTACTGTAGTTTTATTATAGGTTTAGGCCTAGTTGATCAACATACAAATGTATGATTTTCCTTCAGTGTTTACTGTAGTTTTATTATAGGTTTAGGCCTAGTGTATCAATTTGCAAATTGATTTGCCGTCAATGTTTATGTAGTTTTATCATTATAGGCTTAGGCCTTGGTTATATATATATATATATATATATATATATATATATATATATATATATATATTACAGATATATATATTATTAAATTATATATATATATATATATATATATATATATATATTATATATATATATATATATATATATATATATATATATATATAGTATATACATACACATATACATACATACATACAAATTTCCATCAGTGATTTCTGTAGTTTTATCATTATAGGCTTAGGCCTAGTTCATAAATATACCAATCCAATTTTCCGTCAGTGTTTACTGTAGTTTTATCGTTATATGCCTATGCCTAGTCTATCCAGTGCCCGTTTTTGCCCACACGAAGTAAATAGTTCTCACCGTTCGAGTGTCAATGATAACCAAGGAAGAGAGACTTATCATATTGATGGGTTGCTTATGACGTAATCTTGCAGTTATATAAAAGTAATAGAACGGGTATTTCTTGTTTATTTGAAACTGTTATTAGCCTTGTTGATGTTTTTTAGTGCCCGTTTTTCATTATACATTGCTTTTATCGCCCATTTTCGCTGTAATTACTGCCCGTATTTTATTACAATAATATATATAATTGTCGTGGTAATACGGAGGCCAGTTTCCGATAAGAATAGGCTTAACCTTGAGAGAGAGAGAGAGGAGAGAGAGAGAGAGAGAGAGAGAGAGAGAGAGAGAGAGAAATTCAATAGCTTTGTCCCAAAAGCTGGCTTTTAATTATGGTCTCGGCAAAGGATTGTAGGAGAGAGAGGGAAAGAAAAAAAAAGACCCATGCCTTGAAAAGAGTGATCAGTCTTAATGTGTGAGTGTGCGTGTATGTGTGTGGGTGGGGGGGGGGGGGGGGGGGGGGCATTTCGGGGCGGGTTGTAGTTGAATGGTGTAAAGTCGTAATATACGTCTCTTGAAGCTTACATATGTAGGTCCTATAGGTATATATAATATATATATTATATATATAATAATTATATATATAGTATATATATTATATATATATATATATATATATATATCTTGAAACATACAACACTTACTAACCCACTATAGCACTGTTCAAATCGCTCAAATATCAGTTGCATATAAACGGAAGACTAGCACTGTGGACCCTGGTTTTTCACTTGTAAAAAGTTGATATATATTTCTATCATCGAATTAAATATTATCCTTCCGTGCTCTGAGTCATAGCAATAATGCTTTTTTTGTTTTTACTTCGCCACTTTAACAGTTATTTTGTAACAGCACAGGTCTAGCGTGCCGTCGTTCCCATTAAAAGTTGTGTAGGCCTATATCTGGAAAATAACTCTTAACAGTCTCATTACCGTCGACTCTTATAGTTAAAATAACTTTATTATTCTATAATTATAGGATTGTGAAAGGCAATAGTGATTCAAATCATATTTCTAATAAGTGGAGGCGTCTCTTACCATCTTTCCAGATCCTTTACAAGAGTTCCTCCTTCAAAGTCCTATCGTTTATCATCACCTCCGTTTTCTTTGAATGAATGGGGAAAGGGGGGGGGGGTTCCTTCATCAGGTCTCATCAGAATCCGTTCATCTGTTCTCGAGATATTCTGATGAAGGGTATATAATAGGACTATAATTAAGATGGTTATTGGAATTTTTTTTTTATAAATATTTCATGTTTACGAGTGAAACGTTATCATTGATTCAGTGTATGTATAGTGGTTGGAGTTGAACCCCCAATCTTCTCTGTTGAGAGAGAGAGAGAGAGAGAGCAGAGAGAGTGAGATTAGAGAGAGAGAGAGAGAGAGAGAGAGAGAGAGAGAGAGTGTCCTCGGGCTAATGGATCGTAAGGCATTATAGCTACGTATACCAAAGACATACGTCTAGGGACGTATATTTTTCTTCTTCTACGAAGTGTTTTCCTCCTACCGAGGCTCGAGATGTGATGTGTCTTTCCTGAATTTTTTTTCATTTAATTGTTTTTATGGTTTGTATTTCTATTAGAATGTTATTAGTTACGCTTTCAGTTTTATTCAGTTGTTATACTTTTGTTCAGTAATGTCTTCTTTCTACGATGGAGATTAGCTGTATATAGGTTTGATCTACAAGTCAAGCTTCGTCCACTTATAGTTAGCAAAAAATATTATTATTAATATTTTATTTTTTATTTATTTTATTTTATTTTATTTTTTATTTTATTTATTTATTTATTTATTTATTTTTTTTTTTTTTTTTTTTTTTGCTCTATAACAGTCCTCCAATTCGACTGGGTGGTCTTTATAGTGTGGGGTTCCGGGTTCCATCCTGCCTCCTTAGGAGTCCATCACTTTTCTTACTATGTGCGCTGTTTCTAGGATCACACACTTCTGCATGAGTCCTGGAGGTACTTCAGCCTCTAGTTTTTCTAGATTCCTTTTCAGGGATCTTGGGATCGTGCTTAGTGCTCCTATGATTATGGGTATGATTTCCACTGGCATATCCCATATCCTTCTTATTTCTATTTTCAGATCTCGATACTTATCCATTTTTTCCCTCTCTTTCTCTTCAACTCTGGTGTCCCATGATATTGCGACATCAATGAGTGAAACTTTCTTCTTGACTTTGTCAATCAACGGCACGTCTGGTCTATTTGCACGTATCACCCTATCTTTTCTGATACCATAGTCCCAGAGGATCTTTGCCTGATCGTTTTCTATCACTCCCTCAGGTTGGTGCTCGTACTATTTATTACTGCAAGGTAACTGATGCTTCTTGCACAGGCTCCAGTGGAGGGCTTTTGCCACTGAATCATGCCTCTTTTTGTACTGGTGCCGGGCATTCGCTTGCTATGTGGTTTATGGTTTCATTTTTCGTATTGCACTTCTATCGTATTTTGAACATATCTGGTTCTTAGGGCCTGATCTTGTGCCGCTGTTATCATTCCTTCAGTTTACTTCTTTAGCTCTCCCCTCTGTAACCATTGCCATGTGTCATCGCTGGCTAGTTCTTTAGTCTGTCTCATGTATTGTCCGTGCATTGATTTGTTGTGCCAGTCCTCTGTTCTGTTTGTTATTCTCCTGTCTCTGTATATTTCTGGGTCTTCGTCTACTTTTATTAGTCCTTCTTTCCCTCCGCCATGCCACTCTTTAGAAGCCACTCGTCTTCACTGGTTTTCAGATAGTGCCCCAGTGCTCTGTTCTCGATGTTGACGCAGTCCTCTATACTTAGTAGTCCTCTCCCCCCTTCCTTTCGTGTTATGTATAGTCTGTCCGTATTTGCTCTTGGGTGTAGTGCTTTGTGTATTGTCATATGTTTCCTGGTTTTCTGATCTATGCTGCGGAGTTCTGCCTTCGTCCATTCCACTATTCCTGCGCTGTATCTGATTACTGGCACTGCCCATGTGTTTATGGCTTTTATCATATTTCCGGCGTTGAGTTTTGACTTGAGTATCGCCTTGAGTCTCTGCATATATTCTTTCCTGATCGTGTCCTTCATCTCTTGGTGTTTTATATCCCCTCCTTCCATTATTCCCAGGTATTTGTATCCCGTCTCATCTATGTGTTTGATGTTGCTCCCATCTGGTAGCTTTATCACTTCAGTTCTCGCTACTTTGCCTTTTTGTATGTTGACTAAGGCGCATTTTTCTATTCCAAACTCCAGCCTGATGTCCCTAGATACAATCCTTACAGTCTGGATTAGGGTATCTATTTCCTTGATGCTCTTACCATATAGCTTGATGTCGTCCATGAACATCAGATGGTTGATTCTGTTGCCCCTTTTCTTGAGTTGGTACCCGGCATCCATCTTCTGTAGTACTTTTGTCATGGGAATCATGGCTACTACGAAGAGTAGTGGGGACAGTGAGTCGCCCTGGAAGATCCCTCTCCTTATATTAATCTCTGCTAGTGTTATTCCAGAGCTTGTAAGTATTGTATTCCAGTTGCGCATTGTATTTTTCAGGAAGCTGATGGTGTTTTCCTCGGCCCATATATTTTCAGGCATTCTATTAGCCATGTGTGTGGTATCATGTCGAAGGCTTTCTTATAGTCTATCCATGCCATGCTTAGGTTGGTTTTCCTTCTCCTACTGTTCTTCATTACCATTTTGTCTATCAGGAGCTGGTCTTTTGTGCCCCTACACTTCATTCTGCAGCCTTTCTGTTGGTGGGGGATGGTGTTTGTCTCCTCTAGGTAGTTGTATAGCCTTTCACTGATGATACCTGTTAGTAACTTCCACATTATTGGTAGGCAGGTGATAGGCCTGTAGTTACTGGCTATATTTCCCTTACTCTTGTCTTTTTGTACTAAGGATGTTCTTCCTGTGGTCATCCATTTGGGTGCATGGTGATTTGAGATACAATGCTGGAGTTGTTCTGCTATTCGTGGGTGTAGGGCCTTGAAGTTTTTGAGCCAGTATCCATGGACATTCATCGGGGGACCTGGGGCTTTCCAGTTTGGCATTTTTCTTTAGTTGGTGTCTGACTGTGTCTGTCGTGATCTCTGTGAATCTTTGTTTTATTCTTCCTGTTTCTTCTTCCTTGACTTCCTGGAGCCATGTTGCATGGAGCCATGTTGCATGTTTGTTGTGTGATACCGGATTGCTCCATATGTTTTCTTAGAGTCTCTTACTTGGTTCGGCTTCAGGGATTTCTTGGTGGTTGTCTTTCCCTCTTAGTTGGCTGTATAGTCTTTTCTGGTTGGTTCCGAATAGTTTGTTCTGTTTGTATCCCTTATTCCTGTTCATGTACCGTTGGATCTTATGTGCTTTGGCCTTAAGCCTCTGTTTTACATCTCCTATTGTGTTGTTTAGTCCCCTCTCTTGTACTTTGTATTTCTCGTTGAGTTCCTCCCTTGTTTCTTGCTTCTTAGCCTTTATCTCCCCATCTCTCTCAGTTTACTCCAAGTCCAGATCTCATCACCATGATTTGCTTTTCCAGGCGCCTTTTCCAAGGAGGTTGCTGTTTTGGTTTCTGTTGGGTTGGTTGTGCTGGTGGTGTTGGTGTTCGAATCCCCATCAGTTCTGCTACTAATCTTGCTCCTGCATAGTATGCCAAGTTATTTGTTTCTGTGATACTGGTGGTGTGTATTATGCCCATTATTTCATTGATCTCACTTGTTTTCTCCTTTAATTTCTTGCTTATTTTATTATTATTATTATTATTATTATTATTATTATTATTATTATTATTATTATTATTAAACAGCTTGATTACGTATAGATCGATTATATGACTCATTTTTGAACTGTAAACGAAGCGTGGAAAACTGTTAAATAACGCCCAAATATCAATTTAAATCTGTGAGGCTAAGAAAGTAGACGCCATTACGTAATATAATTCCTTTTTATTATATTCCACCAAGCACAAACATCCCCATGAATCAAGCTAAAGTAGCCTAAAAGCTAACACGCCATTTAACGACCAAATTACGTGATTAGCGGAAAGGCTTTTGTGAATTAGTACGATAATTTAAACAGAACTTATCGGATTTACGGTTGCTATTAAGAGCACCGTATTGATCAAGACAGAAAATATCGGAGTGATGTACGATAACCATTTGGTTTGGGTACGATACAGATGGTACCATAGGATGATGATGATGATGATTATTATTATTATTATTGAGTAGCTTACAATAGGTTGAAATAACTGGAATTAAACGAGGTAATTTTAAAGTACGATACTCAGACACGATAGTTTAGCAGGAGCGTAGGCTACGATCAAGATCATCCCAGATGTTCCACATTGTTCCACACCTCTATACACCTCAACGATTCGGCCCCTGCTGAACGGAACCTCTTTATTTACGGTTATTAAACAAATCTGGGCATTTAGATTGCGAGGTAATTGAGTTTCTTTCAGCTTTAAGGTCGGGGGATGAAAGGAAGTAGAAAAAAAAAAAGATGTCTTCAACGTATAAGTTTATTTTCGTTTTTATCTCCACTGAGGCCATAATACTTTCCCAATTTTAGACTTAGTGTCTTAAAATAGAGCTAATGTTACAGTACTACTTTATATATATATATATATATATATATATATATATATATATATTTACTTTCTACAGTAATTTGCATTAAAAAATAAATAGTAATTCAATGTTGGTCGATTCTGTGATCGAATAGCTGTAGTATAGGCCTAGTCGTGCAAAAATACGAAGTGGGTTTCCGTAACTGACGAAATTACTTTACGTAGATCTTTGACCTTTACTTCATAACTTTAATCCTGTTTTTTAGATTCCAAAGTGTTTTTTTTTCTTGTCGTGATAGATGTTGTGTTTCAGGAGTCTTCCTACAAGTTCCCAAGTGATGGTTCACGTACCATAAAAAAAAAAAAAGTATTCCACTCGGTTATTTTGACAGCTGATTTCGGCACAAAAGACGAAGAGCTAAATGGTCAATGGTTTCTTTTGAAAGCATTTTTATTTAAAGCTCCAACTCCAGTTGTCAAATATATTTTGACAGCACTGAATGCCAGAAGTCTAGGCCTACATTTTTTTTAACACGACCTAATCCGAAGCTTCGACCTATGAGAGGGACTTATTCGAAAATGCAATACACTGTGACCTATAAAGTCCAAGAAAGGGACTTTTTCGAAAATGTGATACGTTGACGACCATTTGAAGTCCAAAGAAAAGTCTTCTTAAGTCCCCAAATGTGTTTTCCATAAAGAACGTTGTAAAGCCGGACTTCACGTCCTTGTAGGACATTTCCATAGAGGGTATTTTGCTAACCGTTCAAAAGTCCAGAATGGAAGTCCGTAAGGAAAGTCCTGAATTGGCCTTTCCCAAGGGCAGGCATACTGGAAGTCCGAGCAAGGGCGCGAAAGGGGGAGCCTTTTGCACGAGTGAGTATAGGAGTTCCGCTTCAAACCAGCCACAGGACACCGACGTCCTACGCGTCCTGAGGGGGAGGGTTGGCGGGCGGGTGGGGGGGAGTTGGGTTCCTTCCTTCAACACCCAGCGTCAAACCTTGGCCCAGAGAGAGAGAGAGAGAGAGAGAGAGTTGTCCATTCCTCAATATATGTTGCTCCTCCATTCGTGTATAAAGATCCTATACAGCGTCTAACTGTAGGATTATTTGTCTAGTGCAGCTGCGAAATACACACGTGTATATGGTATTGATTTGACGTTCTCTCTCTCTCTCTCTCTCTCTCTCTCTCTCTCTCTCTCTCTCTCTCTTTTGCTGTTTATCGTCCACTGTCTCTCCCGCTGTCATTCATGTATATGATCTTTTTCATCTATTTAGTTTTCGGTTTGAGTCTCTCTCTCTCTCTCTCTCTCTCTCTCTCTCTCTCTCTCTCTCTCTCTCTCTCTCTCTCTCTCTCTCAAGTGGCCCTCCAATGGCTGACATTAATAAGCATCGGTGGTTCAGTGGTAGAATTCTCGCCTGCCACGCGGGAGGCCCGGGTTCGATTCCCGGCCGATGCAATATAGTTTTTTAGACGCTGCATTGGATGTTTTAATTTCGTTAAAATCTTCCATTAATTCCACGGGAATTACACACATTTCATGAAATCATTTGATTAATGTATACTTCACAATTTCTGCATGCTTTACCCTTCTGTTTACTTGTATCGAAATCCACACTTCTTGACCATAAAGGAGATGTTGGCTCAACTGCCCCTTTTATATAATCCGTCCATGCCGAACTTTTTTTTTTCTCCACGGATATCCAACTTGTCTTTATGGAAATTTTATTGCATTAATTGCCATAAAGTCTTCGCTGTGTGTATAATTATGCGGATTAAATTTATACCTAGTTCGACGCTGTCGTATGTTACTTCTGTGTTTTTGTTTTATATCTTTTTATGAGCTTTTATTGCAGGCATGGCTTGCTTGCACGTTGTGGTTTATATATATATATATATATATATATATATATATATATATATATATATATATATATATATATATATGTATATATAGGCATATATGTCATGTCTGTGCTATATTTTGAAAATGAAAATTGCTTAAAAAGGGGGGTGGGGTGGAGAGAGAGAGAGAGAGAGAAAAACACTCTAATATATCGTGAAAGTCTCTCATTTTGCAACGATCTGCAGAGTTTATAGCGCCGTAGAGACCCGCCAGAATACATAGTTGCCACGTTTTAATTTTTTGGGAAAAAAAAATTATCAGTTATTTCTGTAAAACTTCGTAAAGAATAAACTTGGTTTGAATTATTTGTTATTTCTCAAGATTTTAACATTTGCTCTCATAATTTTAGTTTTCTCTTGAAGAAAACTATGACGCCGGATTTGTCTGTCTGTTCGAACTTTTTTTTTTCTGTCCACCCTCAAATCTGAAAAAAAAAAAAAAACTATTGAGGTTAGAGGGCTGCAAATTGGCATGTTGATCACCCACCCCCCAACCATCAAACATACCAAATTCCAGGCCTCTAGCCTGGGATAGGCCGCCACCGGGCCGTGGTTAAAGTTTCGTAGGCGGCTCATCCAGCAATATACCGAGACCATCACTAGTTTACTCTTGGTATTGAAACACTTTACAAAATGAAAGACATTTTATTCGTTTATAAAATTTATTTCTTTGAGATTTTAAACTTCTCTTGAATGAATGCCACGTGTATCTCTCGGAGTCGGCTGGCCTTATGCCAACTCCCCGGGTTTTCGTAATTAATTTTTTTTGCATGAGAAAGTTTATGTCACAAATCATAAAAAAAAAAGAATGGGAGACACAGAATTTTTGTTTATATTTGCATTTTTATGCCTGTGATTTGAATATGCGTTTATATTTATAATTTTATTACTCTTATTTTTTTTTCTTAATACGTTTATATCTATAATTTTGCTACTCTTATTGTAATTTTTCTTAAAATACTATTTTATTTTTATTGTTGTAATTTTATGCCTGTGATTTGAATATACGTTTTTATTTTAATTTTTATTACTTTGGTTTCAAATTTTTAAATGCTATTTTATTTTTATTATTGCAATTTGATGATGAATGGGATTTGAATATACTTTTATATTTATAATAATTTATACTCTTATTTTAATTTTTCTTAATACTAATTTATTTTTATTATTGTAATTTGATGCATGGGATTTGAATATACTTTTATATTTATAATTTAATTACTCTTATTTTAATTTTTCTTAATACTAATTTATTTTTATTATTGTAATTTTATACCTGTAATTTGAATATACTTTTATATTTATAATTTTACTACTCTTTTATTTTAATTTCTCTTAATACAATATATTTTATCTTTATTATCGCAATTTTATGCCTGTGATCTGAATATACGTTTATATTTATAATTTGATTACTCTTATTTTAATTTTTCTTAATACTATTTTATTTTTATTGTAATTTTATGCCTGTGATTTGAATATACGTTTATATTTTATTTTTATTGATCTTATTTCTATTTTTGTTTGATACTTTTTAGTTCTATTATTTCAATATAACGGAATTTTATATATAAGCGTTCGATGTTGTCAACGATTTTAATCATAAATCTGGCAATTTGTTGCCACTGGGTAAGACAACACAAACAAAAACTATACTCATCCAAATTAAATGAATAATATATATTTTCTTCTTCTTTTAGGCTCGAGCGAACGTTTTTGCAAATCCACGAACGCACGCAACGGTTATATTATGGCGCTATTTGGCATCGCGCCATATTCTCTCCCCTCCTCCCCCTTTCCTACCCCCTCCCCCTCCCCAAACACAACTTCCTCCGGCGGAAACCTTCAGCAGAAATTTACTCTTCTTTGCTTTCAACATCCACGAAATCAGAGGAAGAAGGTGAAGCGAAACTAGACTAAATAAATAAAATACATAAATAAATGATCTTTCGTATGTGATACATATACCAAACCTTATTGCTTTTAATGCTCAAGTATAAATGGGGGGAGGCTACCATAGTCTTTTTGCCGTTATGTAGCCCAGCCTGAGGAAAAAGACTAGGAAATCTAGGCGTTTGCTGTTTTATCATTCCGTTCTGCAATCTTGGGTCCATCTTGTTTACGTAGATGGTGTGAGCTGGATCTCTACCAACTGTTGTGGTATCGAACGGTATACAAGGTACAGTTAGATACCATGTTCCCATTCTTTGGACTTTTGTTAGTAAGACGAATAGGGAACAGTGTTTTGGAAGATGGGGACCAGAATCCAAATAAGTCTAGGTCTAGCGTGTCCAAAATCCAAATATAGCTTGGGCTAAAGAGTGTAGACTTAAAAGTCATCATGATAAAAGATATATATGATGAATATGATGAGGGCTAAAGTCCCGCATTTAATTCTGTCGGGTACAGAAGTTATGAGGTCATTGTAGACATTATAATCAAATACAACTGTCGAATGTTATATAGGTCTCTATACGTCTATTGGTTTCAGCCTCTTTGACACGAGTCCATAACATTAGTAGTTGTGGCACATATCTGACAATAACTTTATGAGGCGGCCGGCTATTGTTGTTTAATATATAAGAATATAGGTATTATATTAGCCCTAATGCACTTATAGACCGTGTATTGGTAGCTGAAAAGATACACTGAGCTCGAGGATGTAAGCGAACGTATTTCATGTAAACTTTTTCCAGAGTTCTTGGAAACATGCAATGTGATGATGACGTCAGAGTCTCTCTCTCTCTCTCTCTCTCTCTCTCTTCTCTCTCTCTCTCTCTCTCTCTCTCTCTGACATTGCCGTGACATTAAAAGAGATTTCTTCTCCTTCGTCAGAGGTGATCTTTGTTAGGTATAAATCGATGCAGTTTTTTGTGATTGTTATTTTATTCTATCGTATTGATCAGCGGTTGCTTCTAATCTTCCTAGAACAAACGAAGGACCTTTGCTGGATGGTGACAGCCCCCTTCTCTACCCCCACCAAGGGGTCATTATCTTTATATGATATTTACAGTCTTTTGTTTTTATGTTTTGACGGTCATATCCCCAAGGGGCTTGTGATACTAAATACGCTTCTGCAAAGGTGGATATATATATATATATATATATATATATATATATATATATATATATATATCGAGCTACAATGTCCTTTAAATATCTAATTCGCTCTACCTCGGAATTAATATAGTTTCATATATGCTTAACCGAAGGGGAATTTTTTCTCCGATAATAGATTTGCTGGACCAGGGCGCGAACCTATGGATCCTTTCAAACCCAGGAACGTCAGTGAAGCTTTACCTACTACACCACCGCGAGAGGTAGTAGGTAAAGCTTCACTGACGTTCCTGGGTTTGAAAGGTTCCATAGGTTCGCGCCCTGGTCCAGGCAAATCTATTATCGAGAAAAAATTCCCCTTCGGTTAAGCATATATGAAAATATATTAATTCCGAGGTAGAGCGAATTAGATATTAAAGGACATTGTAGCTCGATATATGTATATGAATCACGGAAATGTGATATGACTTATATATATATATATATATATATATAATATTATATATATATATATATATATATATATCTCTCTCTTGGATCAGTGACTATTATTGTCTCGGTTTCTTCTAGTATGGAAAACGTCTTGACGTAGAGTAAAATGTACAATTTAAACGAGAGAGAGAGAGAGAGAGATTTAATAAGCTCCGTTAAAAGACTCGCAGTGGAAACTGTAAATCTCCTTTTAATTCGTGGACTTGGAGGGAAAACTCTTTTTTCTTTTAACTCTCTCTCTCTCTCTCTCTCTCTCTCTCTCTCTCTCTCTCTCTCTCTCTCTCTCTCTCTTTCTTTCCCACGTTGTGAAAGGGGTTGTAAGAATGAATGTATTTCGGGGAGGAACAGACGAAGCAGAACGTATGAAAGAAGCGGTGGTACTGTCCTTAAATTTGTCGAAATACTGTTCACTTTAGGTATTATACTATTATCGTTACTATATTAATGAAATCTGGTAGTACTTATAGTACTATTCTGTCAGTCCGTCTGTACTTTTTCTGGCCGCCCTCAGATCTTAAAATCAGCTGAGGCTACAGGGCTGCAAATTGGTATGTTGATCATCCACCATCCAAGCATCAAACATAGCAGATTGCAGCCCCCTATCTCTCAGTATAGTCTTTACTTTATGTAAGGTTAAATTTAACCATAGTCGCGAGTTTGGTACCGATATAGGACAGTCCACCATTTTAGGAAGCCCGCAGATGTCATGAAATGATATATAGGCCTACTTGTTTTTGATAATATTACTTCCCAGATAGTTATAGGTGGTTTCTTGACTGGATAATTATAAGCCTCGTTGTCAAATGCCCGGCAATAGAGGTTTTGGAAGAAATTCCCCTCCAAGATGATGCCACTGTTTGTCAAATACTAGGGTATTAACCCGGTATATAGCCACCTTGGTCAGAATCCAGAGTAAATTCATGCCAAGTACAGTAGACATTTTATTAATGTAATTTGTCAACCACACAATACAGTAATGGGTTTTATACTACATATAATCAATCCCCGAAGTTCTCTATAGCACTAATCAAGGCGTCCCAAGGAGCTTCCGACATGTTTAGTACTATAAGCCGTCATCGACAGAAAAAAAGTTTGTCAAATAAATCCCCGAAAATTCTTTTTTTTTATTTTTTATTTTTAGAAACCGTTACTCGACGAAAGAAAAGCTTGTTCGTCAAATATCTGTCGGCAAAGATTTTTGGAAGCTGTTAGTCGAGGGTTTAGAAAAAAATAAAAAACTGTTGCTCATAAATTTGTCACCGTCCCAAAACTTTAGACAGAAGTTGGCAAGGAAGTTGCGTAGACATCACCTTAGACCTATACACTTGAAATAAACTGCAATGCAAAAAAAAAGTGTTAGCAATAAATAACTGCATTGATTAAAGCTTTCATGCTTTTTTTTGTTTTTCGTTTTCGAGTTTATGAATATTGTGTTTTAGGTTCATGTCCATTGAATATATTTTAAGAGAAGTAAGATTTAGCAACAATAAACGTATATACATACACATACACACACACACATTATAAATATGCATACACATACGTATATATTTATAAACCGGTGTACCCTCCACCAAGGTAACGCTAACCATTCGCCCACGGGAAAAAAAAAAATATATATATATTAATCCTCTTACCTCAGCCACCATCTCCCTGTCCTCCCCACCCCCTCCCTATTCTCCCTCCCTATCCACCCCCTCCCTCACCCTCCCCCCAAGGGCTCATAGGAGTTAACTGCTACAAAACACACCGAATTCCTAATGGACTTGGAACGCGCGAGATTCGCGCGCCAAATCTGGAAAGTTCGCGCCATAGTTTTCGGTGGAGATCTTTCGAGTCCTCTTTGGAATTCGGGTGTAATATGAGTTCCGGTAAAAGATATAGGAGAGAGAGAGAGAGAGTGAGAGATTCTCAACAGCCTTAGTTTATACACGAAGAGAGAGAGAGAGAGAGAGAGAGAGAGAGAGAGAGATTCTCAACAGCCTTAGTTTATGCACGAAGAGAGAAAGAGAGAGAGAGAAATTCTCAACAGCCTTAGTTTATACACGGAGAGAGAGAGAGTGAGATTCTCA
Organism: Macrobrachium nipponense; assembly: GCF_015104395.2. Classification (NCBI taxonomy): domain Eukaryota; kingdom Metazoa; phylum Arthropoda; class Malacostraca; order Decapoda; family Palaemonidae; genus Macrobrachium; species Macrobrachium nipponense. Next base: position 64,586,823 of record NC_087214.1, on the reverse strand, counting down.
ACAGCCGATAGTTTAACACGAAGAGAGAGAGAGAAGAGAGGAGAGAGACACCTTTACCTTACCTTTTAGACCTTACATCTTGTTCGGGGTTTGCACCAGGTCCCTCAGTGTGAGGCACCTCTAATGTACTTTACCAGAGAGTTACTAGTGCATCTTCCGGTATATTTGCATCTTCCAAATCTTGGATGGTCTGGGATGCAGCTTAGATATTTGTCGAGCTTATTCTTAAACACATCTACGCTCACTCCTGATATATTCCTCAGATGGCAACGCATTGAATAGACGCTGCATTATCGATGCTGGTGCGTGGTGGATTAATGTCCTGTGTGCTTTCCTTATTTTTCCTGGTATAGTTTTGGGCACTATTAATCTACCTCTGCTTGCTACTTTCTGATATTTTTAGCTCCATGATGTTTTTTCGGCAAATTCCTTCTATCTGTTTCCATGCCTGAATTATCATATAGCGTTCTCTTCTCCTTTCTAGACTATATAATTTTAAAGATTGTAGTCTTTCCCAGTAGTCAAGATCCTGAACTTCTTCTATTCTAGCTGTAAAGGACCTTTGTACACTATTTGTGAATTATCCTTTTGATAGTGTGGATACCATATATTGCAATATTCAAGTGGACTACGGACATACGTTTTATAAAGCATAATCATGTGTTCAGCTTTCTTGTTTTGAAGTGCCGTAACAACATTCCCATTTTTGCTTTACATTTTGCCAATAGAATTGCTATTTGATCATTGCATAACATGTTCCTATTCAACATCACACCAAAGTCTTTAACTGCTTCCTTATTTGTGATTATCTCATTAGTTTATAGACGAAGAGAGAGAGAGAGAGAGAGAGAGAGAGAGAGAGAGAGAGAGAGAGAGAGAGATTCTTAACTGGCTTAGTTTTTACACGGAGAGAGAGAGAGAGAGAGAGAGAGAGAGAGAGAGATTCTTAACTGGCTTAGTTTTTACACGGAGAGAGAGAGAGAGGAGAGAGAGGAGAGGAAGAGAGGAGGAGAGAGAAGAGAGAGA
>NC_087214.1:64558297-64583297 GCF_015104395.2 Macrobrachium nipponense | reverse complement strand
ATGATAATACTCAGGTTTAGAGGATTTTCAGTATTTTAAAACTTCCTGTCCGTTAAGTAATTCATACAGTTTTCGACTCGACTTTTAAGTTTGCTGTTCCTTCTAGGTTTCTCCATTTAATCTTCCCGTTTTAATCTTAGGTTTTCTCCCCCACCCTTTTTTTTTTTTTTTTTTTTTTCTTGAGAGGTACAATGACCTAGCGCCGCATAAACTTCTCAAGAGCCCTAAATGTATTCCTTTGGAACGACGAATACGTTACTAAGCGAAACCTCTGGTCTCGCTTATGATTCAGTCTGGGCACTCTCCGGGTGTGCCTCTAACCCCTCCCCCTCCCCTCCCCTACTCCTCCCCCTCCCTCACCTCACTCAGACATTAAACACCCCCATATCCCCCCCCTCTTCCCACCCCCAAGAGCGCTGGAATGGGGGCCGGGCCGGTGGGCAGATGATGTGAGATTTGACTGTGACCGGAATTCCTCCTCGTCTGGATTTTGGTTTAGCCGACGGCGTGTGGGGTGTGGTTGTTGGGGGTTTGTGGGGGGGGGGCTAGTAGTAGAAAGAAACGAATCAGAAACGGCGTTTTAAGGATGAAAGGAGAATGAAAGAGCGATCAGGGAAGTAACTATACGAAGGAATCACATAAGGACGCGAGAGGCAGTTGACGGGGACGAGATCGAATCTATACTATGCTGGCGAAGGATTGACTCCTTCATGACTTGAGGATTAACGAAGGACTTTGGGTTTTAGCTGAAGGAGTACAGGAGGAGGAGGGAGGAGGTGGTGGGTTTCAGACTGTCTGATGTACTCAAGAGCTGATGGTGGAGATTCAGTTGAGGTTGTTGAAGGACTTTTACTGAGTAAGGGAAACGTTAATTCAGTTTTTGGTGACAGGCTTTTAGGGAATAACTTTCAAGACTATCAATTATTGTTATTGTTATTATTTATTTATTTATTTTTGTAAATCCTGTTCCTGCATTTTCTTTTTGCTGTCCAACCCTTCCAACCCCCCCCCCCCCTTTTTTTTTTACTGTCTTAAGCTTTTTACCTTACAGTTATAATTAACACATCCATAGTCACTAAACAGTATCCGGAGTTATGGAAAAATCCCCACATAGTAATTCCTGTTTTGAAGAGTGGTGATATGGAAGACGTCTCTAATTATCGTCCTATATCTTTGCTACCGATATTGTCAAAAGTTCTGGGAAAAATAATTGCTATTCATTTAACTGATTTTCTAGAGACAAATGGTCTAATCTCACAAAGTCAACACGGCTTCAGACCAAAATTATCAACTGAAACGGCTCTATTAAAAATATCAGATAAGATTTATAATAACAGGGATAATAAAAAAAGTTTCACTTCTCCTTATACTTGACCTCTCAAAAACCTTCGACAGCGTGAATCACAATATATTATTTGATAAATGTACATCACTGAGTATAGATCCACTCTGGTTTATGAATTACCTACATAACAGATCCCAGTCAGTTAGAATGGGCCAAACTGTGTCTTCCCAAAAAATTGTAGAGTTTGGTGTACCCCAGGGCTCTATTCTTGGCCCAATACTCTTTGTAATTTATGTCAATGATCTGGTAAAATCACTACTCGGCTGTTTCGTCATCCAGTATGCCGACGACACCCAGATCTTAATTGAAGGAAATGTTAATGAAATGGACGAACTAATTCATAGGGCAGAATACATACTAAAGAAGGCCAAATACTACTTCTTAACTAATGGTTTGCTTCTTAACGAGAAAAAAACACATTTCATTTTAATAGGTTCTCGACAATATATATCAGAAAATTGGAGACAATGTCCAAATAGATTTTAATGGAAATATGATTAAACCCATGAAAGCTGTAAAAAATCTAGGGGTTTATTCTGACAGATTTATGACGTTTGAAACGCATATAGATGAAATTTATAAGAACGTGATGGGTACTTTAATTTATTTAAATAGAGTAAAAGATTCATTTGATTCTTCTACGCGTAAAATAGTTGTTCAGTCGCTGGCTATGAGTATAGTCAACTACTGTTTAAGGATTTGGGGAGTAACTGGCTCTATACAAATGAAAAGGGTTCAAAAACTTCAAAACTTTGCCGCCCGAGTGGCTGTTGGTAATGTAAAAAAACATGACCACAAAAAATTAGAATGGTTAAAGATAAAAGACAAATATACCATAGATGTCTGTAATTTGGTATTCAAAACAATACGAAAAATAACTCCTGAATGGTTATATGATTTTCCAACAGTACACGCAGTTAATGGGGTTTCTACTCGACAGCAGGAAAATCTGTAGTATGTAGAAAGGGCGAAAACAGAGATAGGCTCCCGCCAGTTTAGTATTCGAGGCCAAGCATTATACAATAAAGTACTTGGCACAATTAAACAAAAATCCTCTCTCGCTGCTTTTAATGTACACTTAATGAAACTAATTTTAAATGGTTCCGATTAGTGTAAGTTTTACTGAACGTTATGCTTAATTGTCATATTAAAAGTGCTTTTGAAGGCACTACTGTACTTTTATAGATGTTGGAATTAGTTTTAGATAATACTAATGGATAAGATGGCTTTTATTTACAAATTAAGATTTCCTTAGTCCTTATAATCTAGTATGCTTATTTGATTACTTTGTGTTATTTTAATACTATTTGTACATGACTTGTTTTTAACACAACTTATGTGGTCTATGACAATGTATTTGATATTCAAGAGGAATCATTTTTACTCACTATATCTTAAGTAAATGCTTTCTAATTTTATGATATTCTTTTGTTACTGATGAATTTTAATTATTAAGTTTTAGCCGATTTGTAGATTCTTAAAACAACTTTTGTATGTCTAAAATAACAAATATTTTAACTATTTGTAAGATGGTTTTACTAATGTAGTATATTTTATGAATACCCAATGTAAATATTGGAAATAAAGAATTATTATTATTATTATTATTATTATTACTCTCTCTCTCTCTCTCTCTCTCTCTCTCTCTCTCTCTCTCTCTCTCTCTCTCTCCTCTCTCTGCCAACAAGAAAGGAAAATACTTTAGACTAGTATTGTGAACGAGATGAATTATGTTAAAGAAATAATAGTTTATAATGCGAGTATTTCAGACCATAATGTCAATGAATTAACAGTCCATTCCAAAGCAAGAAAATAGAGATAAGCAAGAATGAAAAAGTTGGGAAGGATATGGAAAATACAAAAAAACTTCTACAGTAAAAATCTAAAATGGTCAGAAATAAATGAAGAATTAAACAAAGATTGGGATAATATTTTCGTAAGTGATGACATAAAGGTAAATACGAGATATTATATAAAATATTGAGAGGAAAATAGTGGATAAATATACCGAAGAAGAAAAGTAAACATCAGTCATGCATACCAAGAGGACAGAAGGATCTTGTTCCAGAAAATCAGAAAGTGGAAAAAAGGTCTAGCAAAAAAAAAAAAAATATGCATGGAAAGTTATAGAACTAAAAAGTAAGATAGAAAATGCAGAACAAAGATTATACAATCAAAAGAAAATGAAAAACGGGACGGTTGAAGAAAAAACCCTATTAAATATCAAGCAAAATCCCAAACTATTATACTCATATGCGAAGAAGATGAATAAAAGAAGAATAGAAATAGGCCCTCTAAGAACTTGAAGGGAGATTAACGAATGAAAAAAAGGAAATTTGCAACATACTGGCAGAACGATATAAGAGAGAATTCACCCCTAGAATAGATAATGAAGATAATGATATAGAAGTAAGGGATGAAAATAGTGAATATTTAGCTGACATAGATATTAATGAAGCTGATATTGGTGCAGGCTATTAATGAAATTAAAAATGGAGCTGCTGCAGGGCCTGATGGAATTCCTGCTATTTTGTTAAAGAAAGTAGTTCATTCTATCGCAAAGCCACTTGCAATATTATTAGACAAAGTGTAGATACAGGCAAGATTTATGATGAGCACAAATTAGCATATATTACCCCTACTTTCAAAAGTGGATCAAGACTAGAGGCAAGTAATTATAGGCCTGTGAGTCTAACATCACATATTATGAAAGTGTATGAAAGGGTAATGAAGAAAAATATTATGAAACATTTAATAAAACATAATTTGTTTAATAAAGGACAACATGGTTTCGTACCCGGAAAAAGTACACAAACCCAACTGTTAGTCCACCGTGAGAACATATTCAAAAATATGAAAAGCGGAAATGAAACAGATGTGTTTATTTAGACTTTGCAAAAGCTTTTGATAAAGTAGACCATAATATATTAGCGAAGAAAATTAGAAAACACATATCGTGGATAAAGTAGGAAGATGGTTAAAAGAATTTTTACACAACAGAAACAGATAGTTATTGCAAACGACGGAGAAATCGGATGAAACCAAGGTAATATCCGGTGTGCCGCAAGGTACGGTGTTAGCTGCAATACTGTTTGTTATATGATTGAAGACATAGACAATAATGTTAAGGATTCGGTAGTGAGTAGTTTCGCAGATGACACAAGAATAAGTAGAGAAATTACTTGTGATGAAGATAGGAACGCTCTACAAAGAGACCTTAACAAAGTATATGATTGGGCAGAGGTAAATAGGATGGTATTTAACTCTGATAAATTTGAATCAATAAATTATGGAGACAGAGAAAGAAAGCTATATGCATATAAGGGACCTAATAATGAGACAATCACAAATAAGGAAGCAGTTAAAGACCTTGGTGTGATGATGAATAGGAACATGTTATGCAATGATCAAATAGCAACTCTGTTGGCAAAATGTAAAGCAAAAATGGGAATGTTGTTACGGCACTTCAAAACAAGAAAAGCTGAACACATGATTATGCTTTATAAAAACATATGTTCGTAGTCCACTTGAATATTGCAATATGATATGGTACCCACACTATCAAAAGGATACTGCACAAATAGAGAGTGTACAAAGGTCCTTTACAGCTAGAATAGAAGAAGTTAAAGACCTTGACTACTGGGAAAGACTACAATTCTTAAAATTATATAGTCTAGAAAGGAGAAGAGAACGCTACATGATAATTCAGGCATGGAAACAGATAGAAGGAATAGCAGAAAATATCATGGAACTAAAAATATCAGAAAGAGCAAGCAGAGGTAGATTAATAGTGCCCAAAAACTATACCAGGAAAAATAAAGAAAGCACACAGGACATTAATCCACTACGCACCAGCATCGATAATGCAGCGTCTATTCAATGCGTTGCCAGCTCATCTGAGGAATATATCAGGAGTGCGCGTAGATGTGTTTAAGAATAAGCTCGCACCAATATCTAAACTGCATCCCTGACCTCCAAGATTGGAAGATGCAAAAATATACCGGAAGATGTACTAGCACTCTCTGGTAGACCATTAGAGGTTGCCTCACACGTGAGGGGACCTGGGGCAACCCGAACAAGATGTAAGGTCTGTAAGTAAGGTAAGGTAAGGTCTCTCTCTCTCTCTCTCTCTCTCTCATCTCTCCCCCGTATCTGATGTTTTGCTTGAAATGAAAATATTAAAAAAAAAAATAAAAGGGGGGGTGGGGTTGGGGGTAGGGGGGGAGGCCGGAGATAGTAATGACGTGAAAAACACATCATATCTTAAACAAACTGAAAACTCGACAATCCACAGGACTTTTACACACACGTTGTAAATTTCCTCTCATTTTTGTTGGCGCCACTTCTCCTCCTTCCTCTTCCTCTTCCTCCTCCATTCTTCTTCTCTCCTCTCCTCCTCCTCCTCTTCTCTCTCTTCCTCTTCTCTTCTTCTCTTCTTCCTCTTCTCCTCTTCTTCTCCTCTCTCTCTTCTTTCTTCTTCTTCTTCTTCCTTCTCTTCCTCTCTTCTTCTCCTCTCTCTCCTCCTTCCTTCCTCCTCTCTCCTCCTATCCTACCTTCTTGCTTCCTCGCCTCCTCCTCTCTCTTCTTCTTCCTCCTCCCTCCTTCCTTTTCTTCGTCTTCTTCCTCCTCCTATCCTCCTCTCTTCTTCTTGCGCTTCTTCCTCTCCTCCTCCTTCTCCTCCTCTTCCTCTTCTTCTTTTCCTCCTCTTCTTCTCTTCTTCCTTCTCCTTCTTCTCTTCTTCTTCCTCTTCTTCCTCCTCTTCTTCTTCCTCCTCTTCTTCTTCCTTCTTCCTTCCTCCTCCTTCTTCTTCTTCTTCTTCCTCCTTCTTCCTTTCTTCTTCTTCCTCCTCATCTTCTTCTTCTCTCCTCGCGGCTTCCTTTCGTCTCTTCTTCTTCTTCTCCTCCTCTCCTCCTCTTCTTCTCTTCCTCTTCTCTCTCTCCTCTCTTCTTTCCTCTCCTTCTTCTTCTTCTTCTATCCTCCTCCTCTTCTTCTTCTCATCCTCTTCTTCTTCCTCTTCTTCCTCCTCTTCTTCTTCTTCTCATCCTTCTTCTTCTTCGTGCCTCTTCTCTGTCTTCTTCCTTCCTCCTCTCCTCTTCTTCTTCGTTCTTCTCTTCTCTCCTTCTTCCCTCCTCCTCCTCTTTCTTCTTCCTTCTTCTTCTCTCTCTTCTCCTCTTCTTTCTTCTTCCTCTTCTTCCACCTCTCCTCTTCTTCTCTCTTCTTCCCTCCCATCTTCTTCTTCTTCTTCCTCTTCTTCCTCCTCTTCCTCCTCTTCTTCTTCTTCTTCTTCTTTCTTTCCTCCTCTCTTCTCTTTCCTCTAATTTTCTTGTTCTTCTTCCTTCTTCTTCTTCTCTTTTCTCTTCTCTCTCCCTCTTCTTCTTCTCTTCTCCTCTTCTTCTTCTCCTCTCTTCTCTTTCTCCTCTTCTCTTTCTTCTCTCTTCTTCTTACCTTCCTCCTTCCTTCTTCTCCTCCTCCTTCCTCATCCTTCCTTCTTCTTCTTCTCCTCCTCCTCTCTTCTTCTTGATTCTTCTTTCTCTTCTTCCTCCTCCTCTCTGCTTCTTTTCCTCTCCTCTCTTCTCCTCTCTCTCCTCCTCTGTCTTCTTCTTCTTCCTCCTCCTCGTCTTCTCTCTCTTTCCCTCATCTTCTTCTCCTCTCTCCCTCTCTTCTTCTCTTCTCTCCTCTTTCTCTTCTTCTTCTTTACTCCTCCTCCTCCCTCTTTCTCTTCTTCTTCTCTCTTCTTTTCTCTCCTCTTCTTCTCCTCTCTCTCTCCTCCTCTTCTTCTTCTTCTTCCTCCTCTCCTCTTCTTTTCTTCTCTTCCTCCTCTCCTCTTTCTTCTTCTTCTTCCTCCTCTTCTTCTTCTTCTTCTTTCTTCCTCTTCTCTTTTCTTCTTCTCTTTTCTCCTCCTCTTTCTCCTCCCTCTCTTCTTCTTCCTTCTTCTTCCTCCTCTTTTCTCTTCTTCTTCCTCCTCCCTCCTCTTCTTCTTCTTCTTCCTCCTCTTCTTCTTTTCTTCCTTCCTCCTCTTCCTCTTTTCTTTCTCCTCTCTTCTTCTCTTCCTCCTCTCTCTCTCTCTTCTTCTTCTCTTCTCTTCTTCTTCTTCCCTTACTTCTTCCTACCTCTCTTCTTATTCTTCTTTTCCTTCCTCTTCTCCTCTTCTTTCCCTTCTTCCTTCCCCTCCTCTTCTTCTTCTCCCTCCTCTCCTCTCTTCTTTCCTTTCTTTTCTTCTTCTCTCTCCTTCTCCTCTTCTTCTTCTTCTTCTCCTCTTTCCCCTCCTCCTCTTCTTCTTGTTCCCCCTCTCGCCTCTTCTTCTTCTTTCCTTCCTCCTTTCCTCTTCTTCGTTTTCCCTCCTCCATACTCTCTTCTTCTTCTTCCTCCCCTCCCTCCTCCTCATTATTTCTTCTTTTCTCCTCCTCCTTTTTTTCTTTCCTCCTCTTCCTCCCTCCTCCTTTCTTCTTCTTCTTCCTTCCTCCTCCTTTTCTTCCTTCTTCTTACTTTCCTCCTCTCCCTTCTTCTTCTTCTTCTTCCTCTTCTTCCTTCTTCTTCTTCCCTTCCTCCCTTCCCCTTCTTCTTTTCCCTTCTCTTTTCTTCTTCTTCTTCCTCCTCCTCTTTTCTTCTTTCCTTCCTTCATCTTTCTTCTTCTTCTTATACCTCCTTTCCAAATAAAATCCAAGTGGTCAAGAGACTCATAAAAAAAATATACATAAAACCAAACTATTCCGACAAAGAAAATGAATAAGGTGAATCTTGTGAATATCCTAATTGATGCATTAGGAAAAAGAATGCCAAAAGCATGCAAACTGTGTAAGGTTTGGTATAGCATAGTCCAATCCACAAAACCTAATCAGAAAATGTGCTGCATGCAACATTCCGACCCATCCACAGTGTGCTGAGGTAATACAAGATTTGAGAAAAGATACAAGAATTTTTTGTTCAAACATGTCTATCATGGATAGACAATGTTATTAAATCAAGATTGAATGTACAAATAGTTGAGGATGAAGAAGAAGAGGAGAAGAAGGAAGAAGAAGAAGAAAAAGAAGAAGAGGAAAACGGAAGAGAAGTAAACAAAAATGAAATGACAGAAAAAAATAAGGAAAACAAAGAACAAGATAAAAGTATGGATGCAGAGATACTCATTGATACTACATATGAGGCAATAAAGCAGCATACCTACGAAGAAATAAATTACGATATGACAACAGAAAAGCAAATCCCGAAGAGGCTCTACCCAGATCTATACAATGACGGGAAAGAGAAAAAATAGAAAGAAAGAGCAAAATCTGCAACCTTTTGAAAAGAAGGAATTGCAGATTTGGAGAAAGATGTTACTACAAACATCCTAAGATATGTCAAAACTATGAAATATATGGTAAATGTGCATACTTAGATGGATATGGGGATGATTGCAGAGATCTGCATCCAAAAATATGTAAAAACCTAGAAGGAAAAGGATGTAAGTTCGACAAAAAATGCAAATATATGCGTAGCCATGAATCATAATCAAATAAAAATAACCAACCAAGTAATAAAATCCAAAATAAGAAAGAAACAAATAAGAGAGAAATCAAGAATATCAGGTAAAGAGAAAAGCAAACCACCAATGAGATATGCAGAGGTGTCAGCAAAAAATTTAAAAATTTCAAAGCATCAGCTCCGAAATTCTACTCAAGAGATAATAACTGTATTTATTATGCAAGAGGATATTGCAGAAACGGAGAAAATTGCAGATTCAGACACAAAAGAATAATTATGATGAAGGAAGATCAAAATATTATGGAAAAGTTGGATTTTTATAATGTCAGAATTTCTGGAAATGAAAAAAAAGAACAACATACCAGAACAGGAAAGAGACATGGGAAAATCCTTATTATACCAGTATTAAATGAAGGAGAAAAACACGCAAACCATCATAGTGATGAATGCGCAGGGGGGTTTAGTTACGAGTAACTCAAAAAGAAAAATAGAGTACTTAGAAGAACTAACCCAAAATGAAAAGAAAAATAGATATAATGAATATAATGAAACCTGGTATTCCCAAGGAGACTGGGGAATGATGATCAAATAAAAGGGTTCCAAACTTATAGATCAGATAGAAAAAATAGGAATCAAGGGGGAACCGCAATATATGGGAAAGACAAAAACAAGGAAAAATATATGAGAAATATAGTAACTCAGAATGTGAACTAATAGTGGTAGAATTTGAATCTGAAAAAATTGATGAACATAGTAATATATAGACCTCCCTAATACTAAAGAGTTTGACTTAATAATTGAAAAATTGGATGATATATGTAGAAATCACAAGGACTGGACTATTCTCCTATCTGGTGACTTCAACTTTCCTTTCGTAGAATGGAAAGAAACGAATAGGAGATTGTGGTTTGTACTTATACATATAAAAAAAGAGAGTAATAGTAGTGCAGAAGATAAGAGGCAATTTGAAAAGCTATTAGATATGCTACTAGAATACAACATTCAACAAATAAATCACCTGCCAACAAAGAAAAAAGGAAAATACTTTAGACCTAGTATTTTGTGAACGAGATGAATATGTTTAAAGAAATAATAGTTTATAATGCGAATATTTTCCGACCATAATGTCATAGAATTAACAGTTCATTCCAAAGCAAGTGAAAATAGAGATAAGCAAGAAATGAAAAAGTGGGAAGGATATGGAAAATACAACTTCTACAGTAAAATATAAAATGGTCCAGAAATTAATGAAGAATTAAACAAAGATTGGGATAACATTTTCGTAAGTGATGACATAAGGGTAAATACGGAGATTATATAAAAAATTATTGGAGAAAATAGTGGAAAAATATATACCGAAGAAGAAAATAAACATCATTCATGCATACCAAGAGACAGAAGGATCTTGTTCCAGAAAATCAGAAAGTGGAAAAAAAAGGTCTTTGCAAAAGAATAAAATGCATGGAAAGTTATAGAACTAAAAAAGTAAGATAGAAAATGCAGAACAAAAGATTTATACAATCAAAAGAAATGAAAACGGGACTTGGAAGAAAAAACCTATTAAATATCAAGCAAAACCCCAAGTATTATACTCATATGCGAAGAAGATGAATAAAAGAAGAATAGAAATAGGCCCTCTGAGAATTGAAGGGAGATTAACGAATGAAAAAAGGAAATTTGCAACATACTGGCAGAACGATATAAGAGAGAATTCACCCCTAGAATAGATAATGAAGATAATGATATAGAAGTAAGGGATGAAAATAGTGAATATTTAGCTGACATAGATATTAATGAAGCTGATATTGTGCAGGCTATTAATGAAATTAAAAATGGAGCTGCTGCAGGGCCTGATGGAATTCTGCTATTTTGTTAAAGAAAGTAGTTCATCTATCGCAAAGCCACTTGCAATATGATTAAGGACAAAGTGTAGATAACAGCAAGATTTATGATGAGCCAACAAATTAGCATATATTACCCCTACTTTCAAAAGTGGATCAAGACTAGAGGCAAGTAATTATAGGCCTGTGAGTCTAACATCACATATTATGAAAGTGTATGAAAGGGTAATGAAGAAAAATATTATGAAACATTTATAAAAAATAAAAAATTTAATTTTTTTAATAAAGGACAACATGGTTTCGTACCCGGAAAAAAGTACACAAACCCAACTGTTAGTCCACCGTGAGAACATATTCAAAAATATGAAAAGCGGAAATGAAAACAGATGTGGTTTATTTAGACTTTGCAAAAGCTTTTGATAAAGTAGACCATAATATACTAGCGAAGAAAAATTAGAAAAACACAATATCGTGGATAAAGTAGGAAGATGGTTAAAAGAAGTACACAAACAGAAAACAGATAGTTATTGCAAACGACGAGAAATCGGATGAAGTCAAGGTAATATCCGGTGTGCCGCAAGGTACGGTGTTAGACTGCAATACTGTTTGTTATTATGATTGAAGACATAGACAATAATGTGAAGGATTCGGTAGTGAGTAGTTTCGCAGATGACACAAGAATAAGTAGAGAAATTACTGTGATGAAGATAGGAAACGCTCTACAAAGAGACCTTAACAAAGTATATGATTGGGCAGAGGTAAATAGGATGGTATTTAACTCTGATAAATTTGAATCAATAAATTATGGAGACAGAGAAAGAAAGCTATATGCATATAAGGGACCTATAAAGAGACCATCACAAATAAGGAAGCAGTTAAAAGACCTTGGTGTGATGATGAATAGGAACATGTTATGCAATGATCAAATAGCAACTCTGTTGGCAAAATGTAAACAGCAAAAAATGGGAATGTTGTTACGGCACTTCTTCACAAGAAAAGCTGAACACCATGATTATGCTTATAAAACATATGTTCATAGTCCACTTGAATATTGCAATATGATATGGTACCCACACTATCAAAAGGATATTGCACAAATAGAGAGTGTACAAAGGTCCTTTACAGCTAGAATAGAAGAAGTTAAGGACCTAGACTACTGGGAAAGACTACAATTCTTAAAATTATATAGTCTAGAAAGGAGAAGAGAAGACGCTACATGATAATTCAGGCATGGAAACAGATAGAAGGAATAGCAGAAAATATCATGGAACTAAAAATATCAGAAAGAGCAAGCAGAGGTAGATTAATAGTGCCCAAAACTATACCAGGAAAAATAAGGAAAGCACACAGGACATTAATCCACTACGCACCAGCATCGATAATGCAGCGTCTATTCAATGCGTTGCCAGCTCATCTGAGGAATATATCAGGAGTGAGCGTAGATGTGTTTAAGAATAAGCTCGACAAATATCTAAACTGCATCCCAGACCATCCAAGATTGGAAGATGCAAAATATATCGGAAGATGTACTAGCAACTCTCTGGTAGACATTAGAGGTGCCTCACACTGAGGGACCTGGGGCACCCGAACAAGATGTAAGGTCTGTAAGGTAAGGTCTCTTCTTCTTCTTCTTCTTCCTCCTCCTCCTCCTCTTCTTCTTCTTCTTCCTCCTCCTCTTCTTCTTCTTCTTCTTCTCCTCCTCCTCCTCCTCCTCCTCTTCTTCTTCTTCTTCCTCCTCTTCTTCTTCTTCTTCTCTTCTTCTTCTTCTTCTTCTTCCTCTTCTTCTTCTTCTCCTCTCTTCTTCTTCTTCTTCTTCTTCTTCTTCCCCCTCTTTAAATGAAGGAGAAAACACGCAAACCATCATAGTGATGAATGCGCAGGGTTTAGTTACGAGTAACTCAAAAAGAAAAATAGAATACTTAGAAGAACTAACCCAAAATGAAAAGAAAATAGATATAATGAATATAAGTGAAACCTGGTATTCCCAAGAGACTGGGAATGATGATCAAATAAAAGGGTTTACCAAACTTGATAGATCAGATAGAAAAAATAGGAATCAAGGGGAACCGCAATATGGGAAAGACAAAAAAAACAAGGAAAATATATGAGAAATATAGTAACTCCGAATGTGAACTAATAGCGGTAGATTTAAATCAGAAAATTGATGAACATAGTAATTATAGACCTCCTAATACTAAAAGAGTTTGATTAATAATTGAAAAAAATTGGATGATATATGTAGAAATCACAAGGACTGGACTATTCTCCTATCTGGTGACTTCAACTTCCTTTCGTAGAATGGAAAGAACGAATAGGAGACTGTGGTTGTACTTATACATATAAAAAAGAGAGTAATAGTAGTGCAGAAGATAAGAGGCAATTTGAAAAGCTATTAGATATGCTACTAGAATACAACATTCAACAAATAAATCACCTGCCAACAAGAAAAGGAATACTTTAGAACTAGTATTTGTGAACGAGATGAATTATGTTAAAGAAATAATAGTTTATAATGCGAGTATTTCAGATCATAATGTCATAGAATTAACAGTTCATTCCAAAGCAAGTGAAAATAGAGATAAGCAAGAAATGAAAAGTGGAAGGATATGGAAAATACAACTTCTACAGTAAAAATATAAAAATGGTCAGAAATTAATGAAGAATTAAACAAAGATTGGGATAACATTTTCGTAAGTGATGACATAAGGGTAAATACGGAGATATTATATAAAATATTGGAGAAAATAGTGGATAAATATATACCGAAGAAGAAAGTAAACATCATTCATGCATACCAAGAGACAGAAGGATCTTGTTCCAGAAAATCAGAAAGTGGAAAAAAAGGTCTTGCAAAAGAAAAAAATGCATAGAAAGTTATAGAACTAAAAAGTAAGATAGAAAATGCAGAACAAAAGATTATACAATCAAAAGAAAATGGAAAAACGGGGACTTGGGAAGAAAAAACCCTATTAAATACAAGCAAAACCCCAAAACTATTATATCATATGCGAAGAAGATGAATAAAAGAAGAATAGAAATAGGCCCTTCTGAGAATTGAAGGGAGATTAACGAATGAAAAAAAAGGAAATTTGCAAACATAATGGCAGAACTGATATAAGAGAGAATCACCCCTAGAATAGATAATGAAGATAATGATATAGAAGTAAGGGACGAAAATAGTGAATATTTAGCTGACATAGAAATTAATGAAGCTGATATTGTGCAGGCAATTAATGAAATTAAAAATGGAGCTGCTGCAGGGCCGGACGGAGTCCCTGCTATTTTGTTAAAGAAAGTAGTTCATTCTATCGCAAAGCCACTTGCAATATTATTAAGACAAAGTGTAGATACAGGCAAAGATTTATGATGAGCACAAATTAGCATATATCACCCCCTACTTTCAAAAGTGGATCAAGACTAGAGGCAAGTAATTATAGCCTGTGAGTCTAACATCACATATTATGAAAGTGTATGAAAGGGTAATGAAGAAAAATATATGAAACATTTAATAAAAAATAATTTTGTTTAATATAGGACAACACGGTTTTCGTACCGGAAAAAGTACACAAACCCAACTGTTAGTCCACCGTGAGAAAACATATTCAAAAATATGAAAAGCGGAAACGAAAACAGATGTGGTTTATCTAGACTTTGCAAAAGCTTTTGACAAAGTAGACCATAATATATTAGCAAAGAAAATTAGAAAACACAATATCGTAGATAAAGTAGGAACGATGGTTAAAAGAATTTTTACACACAGAAAACAGATAGTTATTGCCAAACGATGAGAAATCGGATGAAACCAAGGTAATATCGGTGTGCCACAAGGTACGGTGCTAGCTGCAATATTGTTTGTTATTATGATTGAAGACATAGACAGTAATGTTAAGGATTCGGTAGTGAGTAGTTTCGCTGATGACACAAGAATAAGTAGAGAAATTACTTGTGATGAAGATAGGAAACGCTCTACAAAGAGACCTTAACAAAGTATATGATTGGGCAGAGGTAAATAGGATGGTATTTAACTCTGATAAATTTGAATCAATAAATTATGGAGACAGAGAAGGAAAGCTATATGCATATAGGGGACCTAATAATGAGGACAATCACAAATAAGGAAGCAGTTAAAGACCTTGGTGTGATGATGAATAGGAACATGTATGCAATGATCAAATAGCCATTCTGTTGGCAAAATGTAAAGCAAAAAAAATGGAATGTTGTTACGGCACTTCAAAACAAGAAAAGCTGAACACATGATTATGCTTTATAAAACATATGTTCGTAGTCCACGTATTGAATATTGCAATATGATATGGTACCCACACTATCAAAAGGATATTGCACAAATAGAGAGTGTACAAAGGTCCTTTACAGCTAGAATAGAAGAAGTTAAGGACCTAGACTACTGGGAAAGACTACAATCCTTAAAATTATATAGTCTAGAAAGGAGAAGAGAACGCTACATGATAATTCAGGCATGGAAACAGATAGAAGGAATAACAGAAAAACTAAAAATATCAGAAAGAGCAAGCAGAGGTAGATTAATAGTGCCCAAAACTATACCAGGAAAATTAGGAAAGCACACAGAACATTAATCCACTACGCACCGCATCGATAATGCAGCGTCTATCAATGCGTTGCCAGCTCATCTGAGGAATATATCAGGATGTGAGCGTATAGTGTTTAAGAATAAGCTCGACAAATATCTAAATGCTGCATCCCGACCATCCAAGATTGGAAGATGCAAAATATACCGGAAGATTGTATAGCAACTCTCTGGTAGACATTAGAGGCGCCTCACACTGAGGGACCTGGGGCAACCCGAACGAACTGTAAGGTCTGTAAGGTAATAAGGTAAGGTCTTCTCTTCTTCTTCTTCTCCTCCTCCTCCTCTCTTCTTCTTCTTCTTCCTCCTCCTCCTCCTCTTCTTCCTCCTTCTTCTCCTTCTTTTCCTTCCTCTTCCTTCCTTCCTTTTCTTCTTCTTTTATTCCTCCTCTCTTCTCTTTTTTCTCCTCTCTCCTACTTCTTCTTCCTTCCTCCTCCTTCCTCCTCTTCTTCTTCTTCTTCTTCCTTCCTCCTCTTCTTCTTCTTCTTCCTCCTTCCTTTCCTTCCTTCCTTCCTCTTCTTACCTTCTTCTTCTTCCCCCTCTTCTTCCGCTTCTTCTCTTCTTCTCTTCTTCCTCTCTCTTCTCTTCTTTCCTCCTCCTCCTCCTTCCTTCTTCTTCTTTCCTTCCTTCCTCCTTCTTCCTTCTTCTTCTTCCTTCCTCTCCTTCCTCCTTTTCTTCCTTCCTTTTCTTCCCCTTCCTTCCTTCTCCTTCTTCTTTCCTTTCTTCCTTTTCCTTCCTTCCTTCCTCTTATTCCTCTTCTCTCCATCCTCTTCCTTCTTCCTCTTCCTCCCTCCTCCTCTCTTCTTCTTCTTCTTCCTGCCTCTTCCTCTTTCCTCTGCTTCTTCTTCTTCCACTTCCTCCTCTTCTTCCTCTTCCTCCTCCTCTCTTCTTCTTCTTCCTTCCTTCCTCCTCCTCTTCCTCCTCTTCCTCCTCTTCCCTCTTCCTCTTCTTCCTTCCTTCCTCTTCCTTCTTCCTTCCTTCCTCCTCCTCCTTCCTCTTTTCTTCCTCTTCTTTTCTTCCTTCCTCTTCTCCTTCCTTTTTTCCTCCTCCTCCCCCCCTTCTTCCTTCTTCCTCTTTCCTTCCCCTTCCTCCTTCTTCTTACTCCTTCCTTTCTTCCTTCCTTCTCCTTCTTCCTTCTTCTTTCTTCTTTCCTTCTTCCTTTCTTCTTCCTTCCTCTTCCTCTTCTTCCTTTCTTCGTCCTCCTTCTTCTTCCTTCCAATTTCTTCTTCTTCTTCTTCTTCTTCCTTCCTTCTTCCTCCTTTCTTTTCCTTTTCCTTTCCTCTTCCCTTCTTCCTTCTTCTTGCCTCCTCCTCCACCTTCTCCTCTTCTTCTTCTTCCTCCTTCCTCCTTCCTTCCTCTTCCTCCTCCTTCCTCCTCACTTCTTCTTCTTCTTCTTCCTCTCTTCCTCCTCCTCCTTATTCTTCTTCCTCCTCTTCCCTTCTTCCTCTTCCTTCCTTCCTTCCTCCTCTTCCTTTTCCTTCCTTCCTCTTCCTTCTTCTTCCTTCCTTCCTCCATCTTCTTCTCTTCTCCTCTCCTCCTCCTTCTTCTTTCCTTCTCCTCTTCTTTCTTCCTTTTTCCCTTCCTTTCCTTCCTTCTTCTTCTTCTTCTTCTTCCTCCTCTCCCTTCCTTCCTTCTTCCTTCCTTCTTCACTCCTCTTTTCTTCCTCCTCCTTCTTCTTCTTCCTCCTTCTCTTCCTTCTTCTTCTTCTTCCTCCTCCATTCTTCCTTCCTCTTCTTCATCCTCCTCCTCTTCCTCTTCGTTCTTCTTCTTCCTTCCTCTTCTTCTTCCTCCTTCTTCCTTCCTTCCTTCCTTCGTTCTCTTCTTCCTTTTCCTCTTCCTCTTCTTTTCTTTCTTCCTCCTCCCCTCCCTCTTCTTCTTCTCTCCTCCTCCTCTCCTTCCTTCTTCCTTCCTCTTCTTCTTCTGTCTTCCTCTCCTTCTTTCTCTTCTTCCCTCCCCCTCCTTCCTCTTCTTCTTCTTCCTTCCTCCTCCTCTTTTTTCTCTTTTCCCTTCCCCTTCCTTCTTCCTTCTTCTTCTTCTTCCTTCCTTCCTTCTTCTTCTTCTTCTTCCTTTCCTCCTTTCCTTCCTTCTTCTTCTTCCTCTTCTTTCTTCTTCCTTCTTCCTTCTTCTTCTTCTTTTCCTTCCTTCATCCCTCTCTCTTCTTCTGCTCCCTCTCCTCCTTTTTCTTCTTCTTTCCCTTCTTTTCCTCGCCTTCTTCTTTTTCTTCTCTTCTTCTCTCCTCTTCTTCTTTTCTCTTTCTTCTCTCCTTCCTTTTACTTCCTTCTTCCTTCCTTTTTACTCTTCCTACTTCTTCATCTTCATCCTCTTCCTCTCCTCCTCTTCTCTTCTTCTCATCTCCTCTCGTCTTCTTCTTCTTCCTCTTCATCCTCCTCTTCTTCCTCCTCCTCTTCCCCTCCTCTTTTCTCTATTCTTCCCCTCTTCCTCTTCTTCTTGCATCTACCCTTCGTCTTCCACTTCTTCTTCTTTTTCTTCGTTCTCAATTATTACTATTATTATCTTATTATTGTACTTCTTCTTCTTCTTTATTCTTGTTCTTCTTCTTCTTCTTCTTCTTTTATTATTATTTTATTATTATTATTATTATTCCGTATTATGATTCTCCTCCTCCCTACTCCTCCTCCTCCTCCTTCGCGAACCCAAGGAGCACTTGGCCGAGGATTCCGCGCGCGCGAGTTAAGTAGTCCTTTCAACAATGAGAGAGAGAGAGAGAGATCCCTCTGCATTAGTAGATGTGGGTGGTAGGGGGTGGGGGTTGGTCACGAAGGAAGTGAGATTGTGGGGGGGCGGGCGGGGGGGCGGGCGGGGGGGGGCGGGTGTTGAGGGGGGGGGGGGAGAGTGTGAGTGAGAAGAGGGTGATGAGAAAATAGAAGATGGAATAAATGAGTAAATGAGGACGAAAGCAAACAAATGAAAGCGAGAAGCTGAGAAGATGGAATAAATGCAAAAAAAATATAAGAAAAAATTAAATATTATAAATAAATAAAGAAGAAAGAAAGAAAATAGGCGTAGGAAGAAACGGAAAACAATATAAAGAAATAAGGTGAATGGCAAGAAAGGACGCACAATGAGAAGAGGGGAAAGATTAAGAGAAAGCATGTAAAACGAGAGAGAGGAGAGGAGGAGAATGACGCAAGACAATGAAAGAAGATAGGAGATGGGGGAAGAAGCAATAAAAGTAGAAGAAAAGAAGAGGCATAACAAAGAAAGAGAAAAGAGAGAGGTCGCGAAATGGAGATGTCAGATATAGCGGTTGGTTTTTCTTCTTCTTCTTCTTCTTCTTCGTCTCCTTCGTCAGAGTCGATAGCAAGAAAAAGTAGAGGAGAGAGAGAGAGAAATTAACCACATTCTCATCATCAGTAGCTCCATCAAGTATATACATTATAACGTACTTCGTCAAGGCATATTTACAGTCATTGGCTCTGAGTTATTTTACGAGATTTCCCGCCTTTGGGGGGGGTGGGGTCCCGGGCGGCTAGAGGGAGTTGGGGGTTAGTGGCGGAGGTGGAGGGGAGGAGTAGGAGTAGGAATAGGAGTAGGAGTAGGTTAACACCTGAGGAAAGAGGTGAGGGGGAAAAAGGTCAGGTAAGGGAGGAGAAGGGTTGATGATAATAATAATGCTGAGTTGAGTAAAGGACTGATTTATTTTATTTTTAAATCATCTGGCGGCGTTACAGTTGTCAAGGTCAGGGGAATGAGGAGAGGATAAGAAGAAGAAGAAGATGATGTTTTAAGGAGCAACGAGATATAATGAGATACGAAGAAAAAGAAGAAAACTCAAAGTAAGGCGTGAAGAGGAATGAGAGATAAGGTGATAAGAATAAGAAGAAAGAAATGAGAAGAAAAAGATGAGGAAAACTGGAAGACAAGTGCTGAGAAAAAAAAAGGGGGGGGGGGGGGGGCGGTTCGAGGGTCATAAATAGCGAGATTCCTGGGGGCTTCAATGACAAATGTCGGTGACAGATAGCGTCGGGGTCTTCGTCTTACTCAAAGGCGATACGTATAGCAAGACTGGGGAGAAGGAAGGAGAGAGAGAGAAGAGTCCATACCTCTGGAATCAAACTCATGCATTATCAGCATCCTTTATAAAACTGTAGTTGTGTACAGACTTCATTTTTGGGAAGAACGTATCACAGGCTACACTTCTAATATTTTATTTACGCGCCGAGGTTTGGTATTTTCCTCCCCCTTCCGTTTTCCCATGACTTGACAACTCTTGAGCCAAAGGTTAATGGTCTTAAGACAGCTGTGGTGTAAAGAAACAACCAATATTGTATTTTTTTTCTTTTTTTCCTCAATTTTGGAACAAATGTCTCGTTTCTCATTCACATTCTGCAATAGGGCTTTGAGTATTGTTCTTCTCCCGACGTATGAGGGCTAACTTATCATCAGATATTTAGAAGCCGTTGCCAACTCGAGGGTCAACCGCTTTCCGTCAGTGTTACAAGGCCAGCCACTCACTCGCCTTGCTAGTAAGGACATCATAACCCGGGTTCGATCCCAAAATGCTTTCTTTGAAATTGGAAGGATAATGCTTTCGAAAGGACCATTTATATATATATATATATATATATATATATATATATATATATATATATATATATATATATATATATATAGAGAGAGAGAGAGAGAGAGAGAGAGAGAGAAGTAGGCGTCCTAAATACCTATTCACCAAGCTTTAATAGCACCAAAGGAAGGAGAGAGAGAGAGAGAGAGAGGAAGTTCCAAAAATAGAAGCCATACAATCCTCCTCCTCCTCCTCCCCTTTCTCTCCTTCCTTCATCTCCTCAAAAGGCCGGACAGCCACACATACATTCACATACAAACAAACAAACACGGGCACATACACACGGATTCAGGTTGGGGCATCAATGTTTCACGCGAGAGAGAGAGAGGGAGAGAGAGACTTCCTGCTGGATTTCTTTGAAAGCCCTGAATGTTTGCTTTACTAAGCAGGCGCTTCGTACGTACGTACATACGTACCGATAGAACGTACGTAAGTACGAGAAACTTTTTATTTTTTATTTTATTTTTCAAACGTACGTTAACTTTGTGATGTACAGATTCATAGTTATATGCAGACATTCGTACAAAATACGTTCATTTCTTAACACACACACACACACATATATATATATATGTATATATATATAATATCTATACATTAGGTGTATAAATATACTTAATGTATAGATATTTTATTTTTATGAGAACTTTACATTTCAATATTTTTCTCACATTTGTTTTACGTACGTTCTTGCTAATAGACGGATATTCAAACAAAATTCTTTTGCTTCAGATATTCGTAGGTTGTTATGTGTTGTCAAATGCTCGTGCAAAATTAATTGATTGATTTATTTTTGTTTCAGAAATTCATACAAAAATTATTTGATGTCTTTATCATTATGTGCATTTTTTTTATTCTTGCACGAGGCTATTGTCATTTTTGAAATAACTAAGTGCATACATACATATATATATATATATATATATATATATATATATAATATATATATATATATATATATATATATATATATGTGTGTGTGTGTGTGTGTATTATACTACATATACATGGACAAGTATTATTTATTTATTTATTTATTTATGCAGATTAGTATAGATGATTATGTAAGCATTTCATTTTTTTTTATTTCACACACATTCATTCGACTTAACCATACGGTATAAGAAGTTTTCTGTTTAATTCATTACTCGTATTCCACTATATTATTTTCAGAATACATGTTGATGTCATAATACGTCACTTTAAACAAACTTCACATTAAAGTATACTAAACTACTTACCTTTATGTATCGTCAATTTGCATGATGCAAGAAAATGTTTATACCAAGAGTTCTTTTTGCAATTTATTATTTACTTTAAAGTTCACGTAATTTGCGTTTTCAGGCAAATTAAAAAAATTGTAAATCAGGATTTATTTTTGCAATTTTAATTTACTATAAAGTACTGATCATTTTCGTTTTCAGGTAAATTGAAAAAAAAAATATATTTTTTGCAATTTTTATTTACTTTAAAGTACAGATCATTTTCGTTTTCAGGTAAATTGAAAATAATTTGCATACCAAGATTCATCTTTGCCATTTTTGTGTACATTGCAGATAATTTTCGTTTACAGCTAAATTGAAAAAATTGCATATCAGGATTTCTTTTTATTTTTTAAAATTTAATTTAAAGTATAGATTAATTATAGATTATTTTCATTGTCAGCTAAATTGAACTAGCCACATAGACTTCCAGATTGTGTCGTACTTATGTTTACGTACAGGTTTTAAAATTGGAATATATTTTGCATAATCGTACTTAGGAGGTAAAATGCACTTAATGTACTTGTGCAGTATGGATGATAATGGCCATTTGATATTAATTTTACAAAGGATAAAAAAAATACAACTACAGTAACCGGAAACAAGCTCTTAACTACCAAAAAAAAAAATAAAAAAAATAAAAAAAAAACTTATTTCCATTTCTTTAGAAGCTAAACCAATTTCTCTGAGTAAAATGAACTTTATGTACTTTATGTTCCAGTGGAAACACGATCTCTCTCTCTCTCTCTCTCTCTCTCTCTCTCTCTCTCACTGATTAAAATGAAATTCATGTGGTTTATGGTCCAGTGGAAACACGAGGGTCTCTCTCTCTCTCTCTCTCTCTCTCTCTTTTATTTCCACGTAGTATTTACGTAAAGTTAAAGCCGGGTTTCGCTGCCTTGCGTGACCCTTATCAACGGCGGCTGACCTGCGCGCGCAAGTTGTTTACACGCGCGCACGTGAGCGATGTTGCCATCGCGTGATCGCCATGCTTTTTAGGTAATGCCTCGTATGCTTATGGGACACGGCATTTTGTTTTTGTGTTGTTGTTCGTTGGCCTGCTCTCATATGAGGATACTTATCCTTTTTTGCTATTTAGCTGGTTAGATATGGGTATATATACACACACACGTAAGTGTGTGTGTGTACAGGGTGTCCCTAAAGTCCCAGTACCATTACAAGAATGGTTACTGGGACTTATGGACACCTTGTATATACCACTAGAACTGACGAGGCTGGGGGGGTTGTGGGTTATGGAATGGGTCGGGGTGGGGTAGGAGGAGTATATATATATATATATATATATATATATATATGATATATATATATATATATATGTGTGTGTGTGTGTGTGTATATATATATAGTGTGTATATATATAGATATATATATATATATATATATATATATATATTATATATATATATATGTCCGCTTTCCGTGACGATGATCGGGTAAACGTGTCTTAGACGCGGATGTGGATTAAGTCTGATAGCGGTTGATGTTGTTGGTGGGAAGGAGGAGGTAGAGCAGAGAGAGAGAGAGAGAGAGAGAGAAAGCCCAGCGGTTGCTATGCAATACATTATGAAAACATCTTCATTATATATCATCTAAGAGTTCTAAGGAGTACGAGAAGAAGTCTCTAGCATAAGTCTCCTGGATACGAATGCAGTCTCTCTCTCTCTCTTTAGATTTAATAGGGTCATCACACACAACTCCAGCCTGAGGAGGGTGCTATAGGGTATATATATATATTATATATATATATATCATATATATATATATGTTTTGTATAAGTTTGTCAATCTTATGCTTTGTATTCAAATCAGATGCGATTCACCACAGTTTGCTGACTTCCAGGTAGCTGGAAGCCAATTGGGGCATACTTATTATTATTTATTTATTGATTTTTTTCTCTGAAGGAGAGGGACACCAAAGAATTAAACCCCCTCGTGGGATTTGGTTCTTGGCTTCTGATGCTGGTGTTCGTTGACCTCATATACCCAGTGACTGTCTACTCACGTGCATTAAGTTTTATTTTTTTTTTATGTTTTTTTATTTTTTATTTTTCTTTATTTTGACGTTCGATTGAATTGGTCTTATAATGAAAGTATGAGAATAATTTGGCAATTTGGTTTCACCTTATAGAACTCGCCATTGACCATGCGTTTCAGAGTTAGTCGGGTGTGGTGGGTCGTAGGTACTTTGTGGCAGGGTTATAGGCCTCTCCAACAATTCTAACATCTGAATTAACCATCTGATGTTCATGGACGACATCAAGCTGATTGGTAAGAGCATCAAGGAAATAGATACCCTAATCCAGACTGTAAGGATTGTATCTGGGGACATCAGGATGGAGTTTGGAATAGAAAAATGCTCCTTAGTCAACACACAAAAGGGCAAAGTAACAAAGACTGAAGGGATAAAGATACCAGATGGGAGCAACATCAAACACATAGATGAGACAGGATATAAATACCTGGGAATAATGGAAGGAGGGGATATAAAACACCAAGAGATGAAGGACACGATCAGGAAAGAATATATGCTGAGACTCTAGGCGATACTCAAGTCAAAACTCAATGCCGGAAATATGATAAAAGCCATAAACACATGGGCAGTGCCAGTAATCAGATACAGCGCAGGAATAGTGGAATGGACGAAGGCAGAACTCCGCATCATGTACCAGAAAACTAGGAAACATATGACAATACACAAAGCACTACACCCAAGAGCAAATACGGACAGACTATACATAACACGAAAGGAAGGAGGGAGAGGACTACTAAGTATAGAGGACTGCGTCAACATTGAGAACAGAGCACTGGGGCAATATCTGATAACCGGTGAAGACGAGTGGCTCAAGAGTGCATGGGAAGAAGGACTGATAAATGTAGACGAAGACCCAGAAATATAGAGAGCCAGGAGAATGGCAAACAGAATAGAGGACTGGCACAACAAATCAATGCACGGACAATACATGAGACAGACTAAAGAACTAGCCAGCGATGGCACATGGCAATGGCTACAGAGGGGAGAGCTCAAGAAGGAAACTGAAGGAATGATAACAGCGACACAAGATCAGGCCCTAAGAACCAGATATGTTCAAAGAACGATAGACGGAAATAACATCTCTCCCATATGTAGGAGGTGCAATACGAAAAATGAAACCATAAACCACATAACAAGCGAATGTCCGGCACTTGCACAGAACCAGTGCAAAAAGAGCCTGTGCAAGAAACATCAGCTACCTTGCAGTAATAAGTGGTACGAGCACCAACCTGAAGGAGTGGTAGAAAACGATCAGGCAAAGATCCTCTGGGACTATGGTATCAGAACAGATAGGGTGATACGTGCAAACAGACCAGACGTGACGTTGATTGACAAAATCAAGAAGAAAGTATCACTCATTGATGTCGCAATACCATGGGACACCAGAGTTGAAGAGAAAGAGATGGAAAAAATGGATAAGTATCAAGATCTGAAAATAGAAATAAGAAGGATGATGGGATGCCAGTGGAAATTGTACCCATAATCATAGGAACACTAGGCACGATCCCAAGATCCCTGAAAAGGAATCTAGAAAAACTAGAGGCTGAAGTAGCTCCAGGACTCATGCAGAAGAGTGTGATCCTAGAAACGGCGCACATAGTAAGAAAAGTGATGGACTCCTAAGGAGGCAGGTTGCAAACCGGAACCTCTTACTATAAATACCACCCAGTCGAATTGGAGGACTGTGATAGAGCAAAAAATAAAAATAAATAGATAAAATAATAATAATAATAATATGAAAATACACCCAGTCGAATTGGAGGACTGTGATAAACAAAAAAATAATAATAATAAACGAATCTATGAAAGACAGAGAACATAAAAAGTTTCAAGAATACATAT
>NC_087214.1:64543297-64555797 GCF_015104395.2 Macrobrachium nipponense | reverse complement strand
TCCACCTTGTGTCTCATGTTTTTAAAAATAATTTTTAGATTTGTAATTCTTGATCTGTGACATTCTCCTCCATCGCTGCTACAACTCACTACTGCTGATTACCGATCAGGTACCTAATTTACTGCTTATGACTCGTTGACTGATATACCAGATACTCTAATAAATACATTATTGTATAAATAGGAAAGGAACATTGTTGTATAAATAGGTAAGGAACACTGTTGTATAAATAGGCAAGGACTGACTCGATGTATTTTCTCATTCTTTGCTTCATTTTACTAAATAACCCTGGGCCTCGTAAAACCTTATAACTCTATATACGAGTACAGTAAAAAAAAAAAAAAGAATGATAGATTCTCAATTACGCTAGTCCAGGTAGTACTACTACAACCCTTCATTCACAAATAACATCACCTCCAGGAGTCAGTGGCTTTTGAGGAAAATGAGAGTATTTAGTGTATATAGCATTGGTGGTTGGGGATGGGTGTGGGAGGGAGGGGGTTGGTGTCTGGTTGCAATACGAGAGATCCCGAGAAGCAGAAGTAGTCTGGAAGATCGTACTATAGTACTATATACTACTCCGTCTAAGTAGTGGCTTAGAGGCGTTGAGAGGTTGGGGTAAACAGCATAACCACTCCACAACGACTCCATCTTTTCCGCCAACTTGGAGGACCGGTAACGATTATTTTGCCTTCTTCTTCTTTTCTTCTTCTTCTTCTTCTTCTTCTTCTTCTTCTTCTTCTTCTTCTTCTTCTTCTTCTCATTGGAATAAAAAGGATCTCCTAGCATTCAATATTTACAGAGGGTTTTGAGGAGGGGAGGAAGGAAGAGATCTCTTGCCCATATCAGTCATGATAAGAGAGGGACTTTGCTAGGCCGTCTGTCTGTTCAATAGTGACTGTTCGTTGGGAACAGGCTTCGTCTGCGAGAGAAGTGTAGATAAGAATGCGGTTCTTAGACCTATATGCAGACCCTCTCTCTCTCTCTCTCTCTCTCTCTCTCTCTCTCTCTCTCTCTCTCTCTCTCTCTCTCTCTCTCTCTCTGGGTTTTATTCCCCTCGTTCACAGCTGCGTGTATGGTGTAGGGTCTTTTTCACGATGGGGAAAATAATAATGCTAACTAAAATAGATGCCATGGTTGCAGTAAGAACGTGTCTTGGCAACAGAAATGATCTCCCCTCGGATGCGTAAGATCTCTTGGAGGACATCTGGTACCCCCACCCCACACCACCTCTCTCTCTCTCTCTCTCTCTCTCTCTCTCTCTCTCTCTCTCTCTCTTCTTCCCTTTCTCCCCTCTCCACTCTGATACCCCTCAGATGGACCTGAGGTTGGGATAGCTGTCTCCCCTCAGGTGTTCGTGTACCCTGGTGTATCCGCCTCCCCTCAGGTACACTCGCCAGGTATACCAATTTCCCAGTGGGTATACCTCTACCTTCGGATACCCCTCGATCAGTTTTAATTTTCTTGGATGCCTATCTCGCGTAAATATACCTTTCCCCTTGGTATATCGACCTCCCCTCAAGTATACTGCCTAGGTATACCCATTTCCCAATAGAATTACTTACGACCTCAGGTACATCTCTCTTGCAAACTTCTTGTGGATACCTTTCTCATTTTGATATACCTCTCCCCTTGGCATGTCAACTTCCCCCTCAGGTATACTGCCTAGGTGTACCAGTTTCCCGGTGGAAATACCCATACCCTCAGATACCCCTCAATCAGGTATACTTACACTTCTCTCCGGTAACCACCTCGCCTTTGAGATACCTCTCCCCCCAAAAATTCACGATTCTCATTGACCCTCTTGTAACTTTTAAAAAGATGAGTCTCACGAAGCTAAAATTAGAATAGAAAATCAGATGTTCACCTCATATTCTTCCTGTCAAAATACCCTTCAGATCCCCGTACTCCTCAAATATACATCTGCTCCTTTTTACTCAAATCAACTCGTCATTATAGATACTTGAGCTTCCTCGAAGATGTCTGTGTTCTGGCGTAGATATACGACACTATGGGTATTTACGGTTACTCAGTAAATACCCGGTCAATCTCTTCAGGTGACCATCTCATTTTAGATGCTCTTCCTCAGAGGGTCATTATTTCTTCTCAGCCATTATCCATCGGCAGTCAAATATTCACGTATTAGATCCCGTAGGTGGTAGTGCCGTCAGTGCACCTTTCGGGGTGCGCTGTAGGCATTACTGAAAAGTTCTTTATTCTATCTATCTTTCATAGTGCAACTGCTTTGAGGTTTTCTACCTACCTTCAATTTCCTTTCCAGTGATGAATGACCTCATAGGTCCCAGTGCTCGGCCTGTGTCCTTCAACCAATAATAACCCCTAGATAACCCTATCTCCCCTTAGATACCAATGACCCCTTAGGTATTAGTCCCCCTCAGATACCACTGCCCATTAGGTATTTATTTCCCCTCTGATACCAACCACCCTTAAGGAGGAGAGAGAGACCCTTTAAGATCGCCTGCCCTTAGAGAGAGATGCGTCTGTCTCCCCTTATAAAGCACCAACCCTTAGCACTGGCCCATAGGTGTACCTTTCTCCCCTCAGGAAGGAGAAGGAATACTCTCTTCTGAATACCTTTCCCTCATCTGTCCTTTCTCCGCCATCAAAAGGCCCCGTCCCTCCCCCCCACCCCCCCCCCTCCCACATCTCTCTCTCTCTCTCTCGCTCTCTCTCCTCTCTCTATCTCTCTCTCTCTCTCTCTCTCTCTCTCTCTCTCTCTATTTATTCACTGGATTTCCCCAGACCGGAGGCTTTCTTTTGTGAGGGCCCTGTGGTTGTGGGTTTGTTTTGCTGGTGTGTGTGGTCGTGTGTGTGTGTGTGTGTGTGGTGTGTGTGTTTCTTTCGTAATGAAGCTAATGCCTAGAAATGGTTATTATTATTATTATTATTATTATTATTATTATTATTAATTATTATTATTATCACTGTCGGATGGGATGAAAGTCATGTATATATATATATATATATATATATATATATATATATATATATAATATATATATATATGTATTGTATATATATATATATATTATATATATATATATATATATATATATATATTAGATAAAATTTTCCACCTTCATTAACTTCAGTCGATAGAAATGTCCAAAACCCCAGAACGTAAAGGTAAACTTATATCGTTAGTTTATAAGTACGATACTTCCTGTTTTCTTTCCTTAAAAAAAAACACACATTTAAGTAATGTCAATAGTTTTTGTGGTTAGGTTATCAGGTTAGGTTAAGTCGCCCTTATGCCAGCTCTTGGCTGTTAGGTCAGTTTGGTAAGGCGTGAGAGAGATTATTATAGTAGGCCTGGTGTGGACATTGGAACCTTGACCAACCAACAGAGGACAAGCAAAGTTTACGGCTATATTGATTAGTAGAACTTGCCGACGGAAAAGTAGTGTTCATCTAAACTATAACATAAGTCTATCATGGACTGACTGATAGGCCAGGTTTCTGAATCTGTGTGTGTGTGCATATATTCTATACACACACACACACACACACACATATATATATATATATATATATATATATATATATATATATATATATTATATATATATATATCAATATAATTTTTTAAGTTTCTGCGCACAAACTTAGATGGCCTCTGATAGATATCTGGCAAATGCTGTTAATGAAAAGTAGATCAAACGTAGATAAACAGTTCTAATATATATATATATATATATATATATATATATATATATATATATATATATATATATATATATAAAAAATGATCTTGACTCGCTCAAAAAAAAAAAAAAAAAAACAGGAAAAATTCTGAGAAGGCGTCATTAATTTTTGTCACGTCTTTGTTTTGGGGAGTTACACAGAATAGACATTTTAGACTTCAGACAGGGATGAGCCAGATTTGCTTATTTGTCAGGAAGGAGGCAAGGCAAGGTTATTTGTTTATTAATTAATGTCCCTATAGGACATCATAAGTGCCGTGGGTTGGACATTTTGGGCAGAGGCGAACTCACAAGTGTGTTCATTTACTGATTTTTTTTTTTTTTTTTAGGGGACAATCGTGGCTGCCGTAGGTCAAACATTTTTTGACGAAATGGATGCATACCAAATTTGCTTTTATGTCTAGATTAAGGCAACACAAGTTTATTTACTTATATATCTACTTATTTCAGGTTAGGCGTCTTAGAACAGAGAGGCGAAAACGGTTTATTTTTCGACCATAGCTTGGTTAGGCGCATAAGTGCTAAAGTGGCATATGTACTTTACCTAGCCAGGTTCTTAGGACTAAACACATGGCTAGATTAAGTATTTATAGTTTTTTTAATTTTTTTTACTAGTGCGTGAAGGTACTACCCCGTGAAACTAACACACATGAATGTTGCCATATCAAGGGTTATTGAATGTAGGCCTAAGTAGAAGGTTAGGGTTTAATAATTAGGATTTTTATTATTTTTTTTTTAAAATTTGTAGTCCATGAAGGTGACATTGCTCGATAAGAAGGCATGCATACCACCATATCAAAGGATTTAACAGAACTCCAGAGAGAGAGAGAGAGAGAGAGAGAGAGAGCTGGAAGACGGGGAAAAATATGTCAAGAACTCATGTCGTGGCATAAATCGGTACAGTCAACATCTGCACCATGTGATTTGGGAAGGATGCATCGTTGCCCAAGAATGGTGACAAACGCGCCGACGAAAATGATGGGAATCCGTAGAGAGAGAGAGAGAGAGAGGAGAGAGAGAGAGAGAATCCTTCTTCTAAAGGGCGTCGTCATTCCTGCATCAGACGTACAGAAGGAGAGAGAGAGAGAGAGAGAGGCAGAGGCGGTACGTGAACTGCTTATAGGTCTAGCTGAGAGGTCGTCGCATCTTCCCCTTTAATGATGGCGTATGGTGTTCCTTCCACGCCTCCTCCTCCTCCTCCTCCTCCTCCTCCTCCTCCTCCCAAAGCCCTCTTCTTCCTCTATCTTCACGAATTGCTTCTGGTGGTAGTACGGAATCCCAGAGAAAAAAAAAATAGGGGGAATTTTTTTCTTTTTTTTTTATTTTTTCTTTTTTTTTTACTCCAGCTGTTTTTTCTTTATTTTCCTTTGTTGTTGTTGTTGTTGTTGTTGTTTTGTTGTTGTTGTTTTAGAGGGAGAGGCAATGACTTGAGAAATTGTTTGTGTAGTCTTCTGGGGATTTAGTTCATGGTGTGATTGTGTGATAGGATAGAACTCTCTCTCTCTCTCTCTCTCTCTCTCTAAACAAAAGCATAACATTGTTTCCTCAACAGAGGCTTCAGTAGCCACGATAATCTCCCCTTTATGCAATATCTGTTAATTAATGACCGAAAGTTTTCTTTTAATTACCTCAATGAGAGGCTCTCACAAATTCCACGGGAATTTGCTTAATGGCCTTCAGATCTGTTTTCCAGAATTTTATAACTTTTTCTTTTGAGTCAGAAAATTTTTTTTCAGATTTTTTTTCTTATTTTATCATTAAATTGTCAATTGTAAGAGAAATATTTGTGAAACTGATTCGTCCCTTTATTTTTCGCTTACTCGGGGAGTAAGCCTACATACTACTTTGTTGTTGTTGTTGTTGGGGGTTAGGAAAGGTCTATGGAAGAGCCTAAAAAGGTGTTTCACATAGAGTTAAAGACACGGGAATTTTAGAGTAGGATATTTATGATTCATTTATTAGAATGAAAATGTGAAAAAAAATAATGTGGATGTTAAATAGTACAGAACAATTATTTCAGATATAAAATATAGCGTGTCTGTTTTAATTTTCGTTGGCGAAACAGCGCGCTATTTGACCGTGGATTTTTAGCATGTGGCCCAAATATGCTGGAGGTCAAATCACACCTTGTTTTATTTAAATATTTAATTTCTTTTTTTTTTTACATTCATTTGTGCTTATCATAATTTTTCATACAAGGCAAGGGCTTTCACTGGAATGCAACCTCCAGCAGCCTTCGCATGGAAGGTATAAAAATGTTACTTATTAAATTTGAAGCAAACTTGTCAAACTCCTCTTGAGGTGTTATGTTATCTCGATCTCCCTAAAAGCCCTCATTTGATTGATTGATTGATTTATTTATTTATTTGCATTGTTAAGAATTGTTAAAGATGAGAATTGTGTCACTGGGTCACAACGAGACACTAGAGTTCACTTGAACAAACAAGTGATTATGTCATGGGATTCTGTCCTTGTCAAATCACAATTGAGACATTTTTATCAACAGTGATGGAGTTTTTATTTTTAATAATGCTTGAGAAGAATTTTTAATACCATTAATGGTATAGTTTTTTATTTTCTTTTAATCAGCAAACTTATTCTTAGTGGTAACTCGTGGGAAATTATATTAATGGGTGATTTTGATGAGTAACGGCTGTCAATTCATTGTTATAAATAAAGCCCATTAGCGTTGCTCCTTTGTGTTTTCATCAGATCGTATGTAATGATTTTGATCAGCATAACGTGATGGCATTTTATTGTCCTCTGCAATGGTGGGCAGCTGTTTTTACTTATCTATTTTTTTCTTTTACTGTTATGCAGCAGACAAATGCTTCAAGATTTGAAGAAGGATTCAGGGGGCATTTTCTAAAACTAGGCTATCGTCACGCAAGACAAAATGGCTACCTCCGGCGATAGAATGTATCAATACCGCTTTACGAACTTTAGTCTGGTCATGTCAGACTCTCTCTAATAGAAATACTTAATACATTAATTCACTGGTTTACAAAAAAAAAAAAAAAAAAAAAAAAAAAATTGGTCTGAGGCAAGAATGGGGATAGGTGTTTTTTGCTAATTTGGGTGTGCTGAATTCAAATTTATAAATAGTTTTGCTCTATCACCTCTAGTTTTCTGGCTTTTAAATAGTCTCATTTTAGTATAAACAGAGAATATATGTGCACGTTTCAAGAGTTGCAGCAGCTTATAACAGATAAAACAGGATAGATAAAGAATAAAGAACACTGATTGAATCAATATACTTGGATGACACAATTACACAATTCATAGTACCACAGACAGTCAAAAGTGTGTTTTCTTAGAAGATCTGAGTGTATTTTGCCTCCGGGATGTCACACAAGAGCATCCAGCAGAAGTCTTCCATCATGCCGGAGTTCCATTTGTCTTGATAGTTGCTCTCCATCTTCGTAATGTCTAGGTGGAATCTTTCTCCATGCTCATCACTCACTGCTCCAAGGTTTGGCGGGAAGAACTTGAGGTGGGAATGGAGAAAATGAATCTTGAGTGACATTCGGCACCCCATATCCTCGTAAGACTTTAGCAACTTTTCAATACAGGCTTGGTAATCTGGTACGCGTGTGTTACCAAGGAAGCCACTACAGACTGACTTGAATGCTTCCCGTGCTCTCAGTTCCTTTAAGTTAAGAAGCTCCTTAAAATCAGTATCCTTCAGCACTTCTCGGATCTGAGGTCCGACAAAGATGCCCTCTTTGAGCTTAGCAGCACTAAGACCTGGGAACACAGTAGACAAGTGTTGGAAGGCAGCACCATTTTTGTCCAACGCCTTCACGAAATTCTTCATCAAACCAAGCTTGATGTGAAGAAGAGGAAGAAGCACCTTATTCATGTCCACCAGAGGATTCCCCTTGACGCTGTGTTCGCCAGGAACAAAAGTGCTTCTAGACCCCCAGTCTTTCTGCTTGTAATGCTGGGATACAGCTCGACTATCCCAGAGACAGAAAAAACAACAGTACTAGAGGTGATGAGTAAAAACGGATTTCAAATTTGAATTCAGCACCCCCAAATTAGGTAAAAACGGGTATTTTTGTGCTTGCCTCAATTTCTTTGTGTTATAATTTTACACATCTTAAGCAGATATATTCGTAATGCTTGATATTTTTCCTTTTTTATTTTTTTACAGTTCCTAGTAACGCTAGACATATTTGATATCTGTATGATTTGACAGAGTTTTACATGATTTTGTCAGTGGGATCTGATTTGTCATTCGTAATTTCAAAGATGTTTTTGTTACTGTTGAAGAGAATTTTTATTTTTAACACTTAAAGTGTTACATCGGCATTATTGAATAGAATTTTACTGTCATTTTGTTAATAGATTTTTACTGTCCTTTTGACAGATGTCCCTTTTCATTAAACAGTATTCATCTCCAATTCTTGACAAAATTTTCCTCAGTAAACCTCGAAGTGTTCGTACCAATTTGTAATATCTGACAAGATATTTTTTGTTTTCTTATCTGTAACTCTGTCAGAATTTCCCCAACTACTTTATGAGGCATTAAAGCGGAAAGTACCCTGAGAAGTTCCTTACGAGAGGTAAGGGGAGTAGGGAGTGAGGAGGGGGGGAGGGAGGAAGGGGGAAAGGAGTGAGGGGAGAGACATACCTCACCACTTGACATTATGCAAAAAGCTCAGAGCTTAAAGAGGCACATCGATGCGAGGTTTAACTAGGAGGGAAAAAAAAAAATCTCGAGAGTCATTAGACATTTTCTGCCGAATTTAACTCGAATGTTTTCCGAAAAACGCCAGTGCGTGTTCCAGTCAGTGGTGGGTGGGTATCGTACGTGTCGAAATTAGTTGACGTTCTTTTACGGACAATAAACGTAGAAAGACGAGTGGCCCGAGGAATCACGAGTTTCAAAATGATTCTATCACTCGTCGATGCAGCTCAAAAGTGAATAGGGGTTACAGAATATAGCTCCGACATAACTCACGCACCTGGGGAAAGGTTTCGAGCATATGTAAATGATTTATCTCTTTATATAAATGGGTTAATAAAAAAGTTAGCTGATTTCAGCTCCTGAATAACATATAGTACACACCTACGTAAGGTATCATCTGCAAAAAAAAAAAAAAAAAAAAAAATCCTTTTTCACCTTTCGAGACAAAAAAAAAAAGGCTTTCTTGAAATCAACACGTGTGGAAGGTGAACGTCTCAAAATGGGAGAATTTATATATGTAGAAAGGTGAGAGAGAAGAAGAGAGAGAGAGAGAGAGAGAATGTGTTCTGAATTCACCTCCCAATAGGTGGCGTCTTCATCGGAGGGCACTTGATTTGCTTAGAATAGAGAAAGAATTTTTTCTGTCTTCAAATTCCAAAGGGTACCGGTTCCATCCAAAAGTATTTATTTCCCGTGCACAGGCTAATTCACATACGGTAGAAGGGGTGGTTTGATTTCTTGGAACAGACGAGAATGTTCCCAAAATGACAGTCAGTACCAGTGTAGGTGTAACCGTGCTAGCCAACTAAGAGTTGTCAGTTAAGGCAGGTGTGGATGCCAAGGAAAATTTTCTATAGGGGGTACTATCCCTTGTAAAGCTACTCTTACTTATTGTCGTGAAAATAAAACTGTATAAAATAGCTATCAATATCAGACTAGACTAGTCCTGTGGACTGGTATCTTTAGGTGCAATTGGCCTTGGGGAAAGTGGGTATTTAGTGCAAAGGATAAATAAATAGGCTTTTTCTTGAAATGGCCTATGTTTCTAAACGTGTCTGGTACTTTCTCTCTGAAGTGGTGTCACAGTATCAAGTCCCTAGACATTCAGTGAAAGCATCCAGTAGCCAGTGATTGGCAAACACCAGACCTTCAAAGGTTATGAGCTACCTAATTTCACACTTTCAAAATAATATTGGCTACATGGTACAACGTTAGACGAGAAGATGGTAAAAGATGCAAGGAAGTGTGTCCAGGTTTCCTTGCCAGCTTAACATGTCTGAGGCAGTTCTAGACTGATTTCCATTCACACAGAGACGACAGAACTAAGATACACTTGCAGTTTATGCAACTTATTGACTCATTGCCTAATGGCTAAGCTATTCTAAACTTTCTCAGTGTTCACTGTTCTGTCATCTTGTGGAAGAGCAACTGTTCTATCAACTTGTAGATGAGCAAGCTGTCTGCAAGATTGGTACTACGAATGTTGCCACCAAAACAAACTTTCTTTCCCATAAATGACTGGTTTCCAACTCGATCCAGAACCGTATGGTTTCTATAAGAGATTACTAGGCCAGTAGTCAGGGAGTCAGAGCAAGAAAGTAGACGCATCACGATTCTCTGCAAGTTGATGATGTCCACTTTGTCTTGGAATTTTTGAAGGGAGTCATTTCAAACCACTTGGACGTACAGATCCAACTAGCAACAGTTGAAAAAAAGAACAGGTAAATGGAATCCCACGGGAACAAATGCAAGCAGGCATGCTGGTGTATCAGAGGACAATGCCTTCCTCTTTTAGTTTAAGCTGGCATCATGCCAGCACGGGCTCTTGCTCAAGGGCAGCTGCTAAAGACAATGCCTGCCCATACGGAGCAGGTGGGATTATGCGAAGTAGCCAATTGTGACTCTGATTTATTATGTATATGTGCCCCCACTTTTTTTCCCTATTTTTAAACCCAGCGTGGTACCCTCTGATTAAATTCGTTTCTTAAACTTAAAACAGCACCTGCTTCGTCCCCGTGGGAATAGCTCTCAGCCCCCCTTGATATTATGGAAGGGCACTTGAAGGCACAAGATGCAACCTTCTTTGGGGACGGCAGACCAAATGCATCTGGGTTAGACCTAGGTCAGGAGATTACAGATAATTTGCAAGCTATCTCTCTCTCTCTCTCTCTCTCTCTCTCTCTCTCTCTCTCTCTCTCTCTCTCTCTCCTTCCTGCTATCAGAGCGAGGGCGGGAACGCTTTGATTGACTCATAGCCCCCGTACAGTAATCAATATCTTTTTGTTGAATTCCCTTGCTAACTTTTGCACCTACTGAAGTGATATACCTACTGCAGTTGAAGTAATAATATTTGTCAAAGCAGATGATCTTTGGTTACTGATATATACCGTCTCTCTCTCTCTCTCTCTCTCTCTCTCTCTCTCTCTCTCTCTCTCTCTCTCTCTCTCTCTCTCTCTTTTACCCCAAGGCTTTTATTTACCAACACAGCGTTGCATATTGCCTGTTTACTCAAAGCCAGTGCTCCCCATTCATACCAAGGCGAGGAGAGAACTTGACTTTCTTGAAGTTTTGCACATTTTTGTTTCAAATTTCTATTGTTATTTTTAGTTAGTTTCGAATAATATATGTTGTATACCACTGCCTTGTTTAATTATCTCGTCAAATGGTAAATTATGTCTGAAATCTACCGATGCTATCTGGAAGGGGAGGTGCTCTGTGATTGACAAGTCGTGATCAGACCACCAGCTTACTGGGGGCGCGTGCTAAAATCTACGGTCAGGTAGAGCGTAGTTTCACCAACGAAAATTCAAGAGGAATACGCTGTATTTTATTAGAAATGATTTTTCTGTAATGTTTAACAAGCAATTTATTTATTTTTTACGTTTCCACCTAATAAATCTCTTACATAGACCTTTCCTAACCCCCCAAACAAGAACAACAACAGCTAAATAGTGTGTATAGGCTTACTCCCCAAGTAAGCGATAAAAAAAAAGTTCACTATGGCTCGCCAATACATTTCCCATTTGAGAAATAACACTTAAGGTAATATATGCAGGTGCCCCCATAAGCGAGTCTTTCAAAAGAGATCTGCTGACTCAGCCATGTCTGAATATTGGACGGGGAGCGGCGCCCCTCTTATATGCAGGTTTTTGTGAGTGTGTGTGTATGCCCAGCGTTGCCACTTTTACACACACATATATATATATATATATATATATATATATATATATATATATATATATATATATATATATATATATATATAGAACATACGTACATGGATATTTTGATAGACGATTTTTTTATTATTATTATTATTATTATTATTATTATATAAAAGATTCCTTTACTTTATTATTATTATTATTATTGGTGTTGTTCATTTAATAAAATACCCATAAATTTTAGTGATATTAACTATACAATACAGACAAAAATAGTCTGTGTGCTAAAATTGCCGTCATCCAGCCCGGTACCTGGATCATCTCTTATATTACCATGATTTTTTTGTAGGGTATGGCCACAGATAATAATAATGATAATAATAATAATAATAATAATAACAATAATAACAATAATAATAATAATAATAATAATAATAATAATAATAATAATCTGCCTTACGGTTACGCTTAGTTACTAAAGAAAGGCTTGCTCGATAGACCTAAGCGAGGCACCCGAAAAAAAAGGTTCTCTCCTCGCGAGTAGGTAGGCCTAAGGAATTATTATTCACTTCTAAGCATTTCATAAAGGCACTCCTAATAGTATTAATGTTCAAACGACTCCACGAACACGAGATAGGCCTAGACATATGTGTTTTAAGAAAGCTGGATATATATAGACCTTTTAGACTCGTAGGCCTAGCATACATACGTAGGTCTTGTAGCAGGTTAGACTTGTAGGCCTAGTAGTATACCAGGTCTTGCAGGTTGGACTTGTAGGCCTAGTAGTATAGGTCTTGCAGGTTGGACTTGTAGGCCTAGTAGTATACTAGGTCTTTAACGTTAGACTCGTATAGGCCTATCAAAGATCTCGTAGGTAGGCCCAAGCAATTGCATCTGGGTCCGAAGGCTCCCTCCAAA
>NC_087214.1:64525797-64538297 GCF_015104395.2 Macrobrachium nipponense | reverse complement strand
TACATGCATACACACATAGACCCCGTTCAAATTTCACAGATTGCGTAAGGGGTGTGACG
Organism: Macrobrachium nipponense; assembly: GCF_015104395.2. Lineage (NCBI taxonomy): Eukaryota > Metazoa > Arthropoda > Malacostraca > Decapoda > Palaemonidae > Macrobrachium > Macrobrachium nipponense. The sequence goes on along the minus strand of NC_087214.1, from coordinate 64,538,238 downwards.
CCAGAGAGATCTCAGGAGGAGGAGGAGGAATGCCGCGCCGTCGGCCTACTCGTCTCAAGAGATTTCGTGAAGGGACCAACCGCTTGATTTTTGCCACAAAGTTATCTCGGCGTAACTACCGGATAAACATGGCATTGATGGAATGGGAGGCTATTCATATGCAAATAGGGCGTGATTTTGCCATGTCTGGGTATTTGCCGCATTCTTTGTACGCCCTACCGCTGATGTTGTCATCGGCCCAGAGAGAGAGAGAGAGAGAGAGAGAGAGAGAGAGAGAGAGAGAGAGCGTAATTTATCAACCCATTCTTCGAGGTCTCTTAGTCGTATCAGACGCTGGCTTAATCTCTCTCTCTCTTTTATTATTTCCTCTGGTTCTCTCTCGCTTAATGGGTGTAATTTAATTTCTCTCTCTCTCTCTCTCTCTCTCTCTCTCTCTCTCTCTCTCTCTCTCTCTCTCTCTCTCATATTTCTTTAAACTATGTTAGAAGTGTGGCTATGAATTTCTGCCTCGCGAATTTCTTTTGTAATTGAAGCTAAACATTTCTCAATAAAAAAATATGGTGATGATTATTATATATATATATATATATATATATATATATATATATATATATATATATATATGGAACAAGCTGGAAATCCACCAAATGATTATCAAGTTCATTAAGGGTCCTGACTAAGATATAACAGCTTTAGTATTTTTCTGTCAGACATAGACAATATAACCTCAAGTGCAGCTGGTACGACTATAACTAAAATCTCAGGCCAATATGAAAGACCCTGTGTGGGGGGTTAGTGCCGTCAGTGCACCTTACGCTGTGTACTGTAGGCATCACTTCTGGGTCTTTGCAGCGTACCTTTCTCGGGCCCCTATCTGTAACCCCTTCTTTGTTCCTTTTACTGCACCTCCTTTTAGTTCCTCTCTTCTGCTTTTTCCTCAACTACTTTGAGGTTTACCTCCTGTTACGCCTTTCAAACCTTTCTTTTCTCAGTTTCCCCCTTCAGCACCGAATAACCTCTTTGGTCCTATCGCTTGGCCTTTAGGCCTAAATTCTATGATCCTTATATGCCAACATCTAAAAGAAGGCTTGTCAAATAGAGGGCCATTGAGAGGTTGGGATCTGTAATGACTCAAAATGAACCTGGAAATATTTCCCTTATCTGACAAGGAACACGTGTATAGCAGTAGTTACAGTAGTTACAGGGAAAGCTTCCAAATCGTAGCTGTAGAAATGTAGGGGATAGTTAAGATGCTACAGGAGCTGACCCATATATTTCGAGTTGGATGAATTGTAGCAATTCCTCACTAATGTTGAGTTTTTCTTCTTCTTCTTCTTCTTCTTTTCACAAAGGTTTGGTTTGTGATTCAGAACATAAGAGACTCAAGGAAATGTTGCATTTTATATTTATTAATAAGAATGCACTCTTAAGATTGACACCGCCCCCACCCTACCCCCTCAAATAACGTAAAAAGTGACGTTTTCTCAACATTTCAGTGTTAGGAACGCCGAAGTATCCCATGACTCACATCACGTTTTTTCTCTAGTTGAAACAAATAATAGAAAATGGCCGCGTGAGTGATGCAAAGAAGGGGTACTATACAAGATCAAAAGAACCCATTATAAGCTTTGAAGCCATCATTAGCACACCTTTTGCACTTGGAGTTTTGGGCCAGGGGAACTTGATTCCCAAAGCATTCAGGGGGTTAACGGGTGTAAGAAGAATATTACTGTTTATTGGTTGACGATTATCAGATTGACAGTTGAAGGAGCTGATGAAATCCGACGTAGGAAAGAATATATACAAATTAAGTCTTCCAGTTTCCTCGAGAGGAAAGAATGAGGAGTAACTGAGAATAGGGACATGTGGCAAAAGGTTGATAGACAGACAAACTGATGAATAGGGAAGATGAATAAAGAGAGAGAGAGAGAGGAGATTACTCTTTTGACGAAGTCATTCGGCGAGAGAGAGAGAGAGAGAGGACATGTCATAAATCTTAGAGCAAAGAGACGCTTCGGGGTGTGTGTGGCGGGGACAGAGAGAGAGAGAGAGAGACTGCAAGGAGGAAAGCGACCCCTCTCGAAGTGTTCCTGCGGCACCAGTGAGGAAAAGGGGGCGGGGGTTGTGGGGGGAGGGGTGAGTGTTTTGGACGGGTCTGGGGTTGGGGAGGAGGATATAAGAAGTCAGAACGTAAAAGGTTTATTAAAGATGTTGGGAACTCGAAGCTATATAAGGCTTAGTCGATCCTTTATTTATCTAGTTCTTATTTTTTTTATTTTTTTTTTTTCACCCAGTGGGTTGGGATTTCTTTTTATGAAATGGTTTTTACTTTATTTTTATTTTGAATTCTTTTTATTTGATGTCAATTAGTGGTGGGACTTTTACTTTCCTAGTGGTATTTTCATTTTAAAATGCTGTTATTGTTTTCTATGCAGTGGTATTTTTTAATAGAATTTATTTTCATCAGTGGGTTGGATTAAAAAAAATAATGTAATGTTTCGTTCGGTAGTCTAGACTCGTGTATTTTTCATTTATTGGTATTTATCACTTAGTTGCTCATTGGCGAAATTTGCTAATCCAGTGGGTTTTCCAAAATTTTAATCAGTAGCTTGAAATTTCTTTATCCAGTGGTATTTTTCCTCATATTGAATCAGTTATGTATGGATTTATATTCAGTGGTTATGTTATCCACATTTCATTAGATTAGACATTTCATTTATATATATATAGTGACTTTTTTTGTCTTGAGCCAGTGGTTGAATGGGTTTATCCAGTGGTTAATTTTCTACTTTTGGAATTGTAGTCTAGACATTCTTTTCTAGTCATGTTTGTTTCCTACTTTTGAATTATGTATTATTTTATTCAGTGGATTTGGTTTTTCTGGAATCAGTAGATTAAGTCAGTCAAGATTTTGATTCAGTGTAAGTTACTTGAGTCACTGGTGTGAACTTTCCTGTATTCAGTTGACTGCCTTTATTTTCCTTTATCTAGTGGTATTTAAAGAAAAATTATTCTTAATTAATCTGGAGTTGAGTCTCTTATTCAGGGTTTTTATTATTCTAAATGAATCCCTCTGCATTTTTTTTTTGTACCAGTGGGAATTTTTTGTATCTGGCTCTCAGTCAGTTCTCGTACATATTGGTACTTTATTCAGTGGGGAGTTAGATTCCATTCAGTGGATATGGTTCGCTATTTTGGACCAGTGGCTGTAGTTTTTTTTTTTCTTTTTTTTTAGCCACTGATTTGTTTATCCTTTTATTTTTTATCTAGATATGTTGTTATCTTTCTTTGGTTTGTTTCTTGCTTCATTGATGTGACTTCATTCTCTCTCTCTCTCTCTCTCTCTCTCTCTCTCTCTCTCTCTCTCTCTCTCTCTCTCTCTCTCTCAAAATTATATTACTTAGTTTTCCTTCACGTGCCAATTACAGTTAGTTTAATAAGTATAAAAATGAAAATATGCGATGACTCTCTCTCTCTCTCTCTCTCTCTCTCTCTCTCTCTCTCTCTCTCTCTCTCTCTTTCTGTACTGCGGCCTGAGACATAATGCAGTATTTTCTATGGGCTCTCTGGGGTACTATGGCATAGATAGCATTAAATTGGCATGGGAGTCTTCATTAAAAAAAATGGTCCTAAAAAAAAAAATGGTCCTTTTTAGGCGCTTAGGAAAAGCTGCCCGGATGTGTTGGGAAATCTACATAAATTTGGAATTCCATGAAGTTATTTTTTCCCTTTTATTTTTTTTATTTTTTTTTTAATCCCAGTTTCGTTGCCTTCCGGTTCATGCCAGTTGGCTTTTCTACTCGGGAATCACTGCGCCAAATGTAACCAAATGTGTTAAGGACGATGTTTATAGAGTCGTTGCCAAGTGGTGTTAGTTTGGTAGGAATTGGTCCACAAATATTTTGGCATCCCCCATTTTGGTCGTCTTGTGAGAATCGTTGCACTAGGTGAAACCAAATTTGGTGAGAATGAAGTTGGTAAAATCCTAACCAAGTCTTTATCATGTGGTGGAAATTGGTCCACAGATATTTTGACCATTCCATTTTTTGGTCTTCCTCTTGAGAATCAATATGCCGAATGCAACCAAACTTGGCAAGAATAATATTTACAAAGTCCTTACTACGAAGTGATGTTACTTTGGTGGACATTGCTCCACAAACATTTTTTGCCAGTGGGCTTTCTTGATTTTGAATAACCGAACCTTTGGAAAGGTATTTGGGAACCTTGTCGTGCCTTTAAGCTTTGTATCTTCTTTGTCAGAAGCAATCTTTTCGTAAATCATCTTGAATTGGTCATGTTTGCATCAGTGATGGGAAACAGAGTGGAATTTTCTGTGTTTTTTTTTATACTTTTTATTCCAGTTTTCTTTCGTTCTGTTTAGGGGTAACTTGTCTTGTCATTTTTCTTATCATCAGTTTAGAAGAGTCATTTCTCTCTAATTATCAGTTAAGAAGCGCCATTTCTCTCTTATTATCAGTTTAGAAGCGTCATTTATCCCTTATTATTAGTTTAGAAGCGTCATTTCAGTCTTATTATCAATTTAAAAGCGTCCTTTCTCTCTTATTGTTAGTTTATAAGCGTTATTTCTCTTATTTTTAGAAACGTTATTTCTCTTATTATCAATTTAAAATCGTCATTTCTCTTTTATAATCAGTTTAGAAGCGTTATTTCTCTTATTATCAATTTAAAAGCGTCATTACTCTTTTATAATCAGTTTAGAAGCGTCATTTCTCTTATTGTCAATTTAAAAGGGACATTTCTCTCTTATTATCAGTTTAGAAGCGCCATTTCTCGTATTATCAATTTAAAAGCGTCATTTCTCTCTTATTATCAGTTTAGAAGCGTCGTTTCTCTTATCATCAGTTTAGAAGCGTCGTTTCTCTCTTATTATCAGTTTAGAAGCGTCGTTTCTCTCTTATCATCAGTTTAAAAGCGTCATTTCTCTCTTATCACCAGTTTAAAAGCGTCATTTCTCTCTTATCATCAGTTTAGAAGTGTCGTTTCTCTCTTATCATCAGTTTAGAAGCGTCGTTTCTCTCTTATTATCAGTTTAGAAGCGTCATTTCTCTTGTTATCAATTCAAAAGCGTTGTTTCTTTCTTATCATCAGTTTAGAAACGTCGTTTCTCTCTTATTATCAGTTTAGAAGCGTCATTTCTCTTATTATCAATTCAAAAGCGTCGTTTCTTTCTTATCATCAGTTTAGAAGCATCGTTTCTCTCTTATCATCAGTTTCGAAGTGTCGGTTGTCTCTTATCATCAGTTTCGAAGTGTCGGTTGTCTCTTATCATCAGTTTAGAAGCGTCGTTTCTCTCTTATCATCAGTTTAGAAGTGTCGTTTCTCTCTTATCATCAATTTAGAGGCGTCTTTTCTCTTATTATCAATTCAAAAGCGTCGTTCCTCTCTTATCATCATTTTAGAAGCGTCGTTTCTCTCTTCTCTTATCATCAGTTTAGAAGTGTCGTTTCTCTCTTATCATCAATTTAGAGGCGTCTTTTCTCTTATTATCAATTCAAAAGCGTCGTTTCTCTCTTATCATCAGTTTAAAATTGTCGTTTCTCTCTTATCATCAGTTAAGAAGCGTCGTTTCTCTCTTATCATCAATTTAGAGGCGTCTTTTCTCTTATTATCAATTCAAAAGCGTCGTTCCTCTGTTATCATCAGTTTAGAAGCGTCGTTTCTCTCTTCTCTTATCATCAGTTAAGAAGCGTCGTTTCTCTCTTATCATCAATTTAGAGGCGTCTTTTCTCTTATTATCAATTCAAAAGCGTCGTTCCTCTCTTATCATCAGTTTAGAAGCGTCGTTTCTCTCTTCTCTTATCATCAGTTAAGAAGCGTCGTTTCTCTCTTATCATCAATTTAGAAGCGTCTTTTCTCTTATTATCAATTCAAAAGCGTCGTTCCTCTCTTATCATCAGTTTAGAAGCATCATTTCTGTCTTATCATCAGTTAAGAAGCGTCCTTTCTTTCTTATTATCAGTTTAGAAGCGTCATTTCTCACTTATCATCAAATTAGAAGCGTCTTTTCTCTCTTATCATCAAATTAGAAGCGTCTTTTCTCTCTTATCATCAAATTAGAAGCGTCTTTTCTCTCTTATCATCAAATTAGAAGCGTCTTTTCTCTCTTATCATCAAATAGAGGCGTCTTTTATCATCAGTTAAGAAGCACTATTTCTCTCTTATTATCAATTCAAGAGCGTCGTTTATCTCTTATCATCAGTTTAGAAGCGTCGTTTCTCTCTTATCATCAGTTTAGAAGCGTCGTTTCTCTCTTATCATCAGTTTAGAAGCGCCGTTTCTCTCTTATCATCAGTTTAGAAGCGTCGTTTCTCTCTTATCATCAGTTATAAAGCGTCATTTCTCTTATTATCAATTCAAAAGTGTCATTTCTCTCTTACTATCAGCTTAGAAGCGTCGTTGTTCTCTTATCACCAGTTTAGAAGCGTCATTTCTCTCTTATAATCAGTTTAAAAGCGTCATTTCTCTCTTATCATCAGTTTAGAAGCGTCGTTTCTCTCTTATCATCAGTCTTAAGAAGCGGTCATTCTTTTCCTCTTATCATCAGTTTAGAACGCATCGTTTCTTATTATCAATTTCAAAAAGCGTCGTTTCTTCTCTTATCATTCCAGTTTAGAAGGTCATTTCGTTTTTCTTCTTGTCAATCAAAAAAAGTTTAGAAGCGGCAATTCTTTCTTCTGTCATCCAGTTTAGAAGCGTCGTTTCTCTCTTATATCAGTTTAGAAGCATAGTTTCTTATTTCTCAATTTAAAAGCGTTGTTCTCTATTATCATCAGTTTAGAAGCGTCTTTATCTTTGTTCATCGTTTAGAAAGCGTCGTTTCTCTCTTACATCAAGTTTAGAAGCGTCGTTTCCTTCCTTCTTAATCATCAGTTTGAAGCGTCAATTTCCTCTCTTTTCAGCAGTTTAGAGCGTTTGTTCTCTTCTCTAATCAATTCAAAACGTTTAGAAGCGTTCGTTTCTCTTCTTATAATCAAGTTTAGAAGCATCGTTTCTCTCATCATCAGTTTAGAAGCGTCGTTTTTCTCTTATCATCAGGTTAGAAGCGTCATTTCTCTCTTATTATCAGTTTAGAAGTGTCGTTTCTCTCTTATCATCAGCTTAGAAATGTCGTTTCTCTCTTATTATCAATTTAGAGGCGTCGTTTCTCTCTTATCATCAGTTTAGAAGCGTCATTTCTCTTATTATCAATTCAAAAGTGTCATTTCTCTATTACTATCAGTTCAGAGGCGTCGTTGTTCTCTTATCACTAGTTTAGAAGCGTTGTTTCTCTCTTATCATCAGTTTAGAAGCGTCGTTTCTCTCTTATCATCAGTTTAGAAGCGTTGTTTCTCTCTTATCATCAGTTTAGAAGCATCATTTCTCTTATTATCAATTCAAAGTGTCATTTCTCTCTTTTCATCAGTTTAGAAGTGTCGTTTCTCTCTTATCATCAGTTTAGAAGTGTTGTTTCTCTCTTATCATCAGTTTAGAAGCGTCGTTTCTCTTATTATCAATTCAAAAGTGTCGTTTCTCTCTTTTCATCAGTTTAGAAGTGTCGTTTCTCTCTTATCATCAGTTTAGAAGTGTCGTTTCTCTCTTATCATCAGTTTAGAAGCGTCGTTTCTCTCTTATCATCAGTTTAGAAGCGTCGTTTCTCTCTTATCATCAGTTTAGAAGCATCATTTCTCTTATTATCAATTCAAAAGTGTCATTTCTCTCTTATCATCAGTTTAGAAGCGTCGTTGTTCATTTATCACCAGTTTAGAAGCATCGTTTCTTCTATAATCAGTAGAACGCGTTCATCTCCTTATCAGTTAGAAGCGTCATTTCTCTCTTATCATCAGTTTAAAAGAGTCATTTCTCTCTTATAAGTTTAAAGAAGCTATCTTCTTATTCAATCAGTTTAGAAGTATCGTTTCTCTCTTATCATCAGTTTAGAAGCGTCGTTTCTCTCTTATCATCAGTTTAGAAGTGTCGTTTCTCTCTTATCATCAGTTTAGAAGCGTCGTTTCTCTCTTATCATCAGTTTAGAAGCGTCGTTTCTCTCTTATCATCAGTTTAGAAGCGTCGTTTTTCTCTGAATATCAGTTAGAGCGTCGTTTTCCTCTCAAATCAGTTTAGCAAGCGTCGTTTCTCTCTTATCATCGTTTAGAAGCGTCGTTTCTCTCTTATCATCAGTTTTTAGAAGCGTCGTTTTCTCTCTTATCATCAGTTAGAAGCGTCGTTTCTCTCTTATCATCATTAGAAGTCGTTTCTCTCTTATCATCAGTTTAGAAGCCGTCGTTTTTCTATCATCAGTTAGAAGGTCGTTTCCCTCCCTTATCATCAAGTTTTAGAAGCGTCGTTTCTCTCTTATCATCAGTTTAGAAGTGTCGTTTCTCTCTTTTCATCAGTTTAGAAGCGTCGTTTCTCTCTTATCATCAGTTTAGAAGCGTCGTTTCTCTCTTTTCATCAGTTTAGAATCGTCGTTTCTCTCTTTTCATCAGTTTAGAAGCGGTTTTCTTTCTCTTATCATCAGTTAGAAGCGTCGTTTTCTCTTTTCATCAGTTTAGAAGCGTCGTTTCTCTCTTTCCATCAGTTTTAGAAGCGTCGTTTCTCTATCTCATTAGAATGTTTCTCTCTTTTCATCAGTTTAGCAGGTTAGAATTGTCGTTTCTCTCTTTTCATCAGTTTAGAAGCGTCGTTTCTCTCTTATCATCAGTTTAGAAGTGTCGTTTCTCTCTTTTCATCAGTTTAGAAGCGTCGTTTCTCTCTTATCATCAGTTTAGAAGTGTCGTTTCTCTCTTTTCATCATAGCGTTTAGATTGTTCGTTTTCTTTTCTCTCTTTTCATCAGTTTAGAAGTGTCGTTTCTCTCTTTTCATCCAGTTTAGAATTGTCGTTTCTCTCTTTTCATCAGTTTAGAATTGTCGTTTCTTCTTTTAATCTCAAGTTTAGAATGTCGTTTCTCTCATCAGTTTAGAATTGTCTTTTCTCTCTTTTCATCAGTTTAGAAGTGTCGTTTAGAATTGTCGTTTCTCTCTTTTCATCAGTTTAGAATTGTCGTTTCTCTCTTTTCATCAGTTTAGAATTGTCTTTTCTCTCTTTTCATCAGTTTAGAAGTGTCGTTTAGAATTGTCGTTTCTCTCTTTTCATCAGTTTAGAAGGTGTTTTCTTTTAGTTTGGTTTCTTTCCTCTCTTTTCATCGTTTAGAATTGTCGTTTCTCTCTTTTCATCAGTTTAGAATTGTCTTCCTCTCTCATTTTCATCAGTTTAGAGTGCGTCCGTTTTCTCTCATCATCAGTTTTAGAAGCGTCGTTTCTCTCTTTTTTCATCCCAGTTTAGAAGTGTCGTTTTCTCTCTTATCATCAGTTTAGAAGTGTCGTTTCTCTCTTTTCATCAGTTTAGAAGTGTCGTTTCTCTCTTTATCATCAGTTTAGAATTGTCGTTTCTCTCTTATCATAACAGTTTAGAAGTTGTCGTTTCTCTCTTATCATCAGTTTAGAATTGTCGTTTCTCTCTTATCATCAGTTTAGAAGTGTCGTTTCTCTCTTATCATCAGTTTAGAATTGTCGTTTCTCTCTTATCATCAGTTTAGAAGTGTCGTTTCTCTCTTATCATCAGTTTAGAATTGTCGTTTCTCTCTTATCATCAGTTTAGAAGTGTCGTTTCTCTCTTATCATCAGTTTAGAAGCGTCGTTTCTCTCTTATCATCAGTTTAGAAGCGTCGTTTCTCTCTTTTCATCTGTTTAGAAGCGTCGTTTCTCTCTTATCATCAGTTTAGAAGCGTCGTTTCTCTCTTATCATCAGTTTAGAAGCGTCGTTTCTCTCTTATCTTCAGTTTAGAAGCGTCGTTTCTCTCTTATCATCAGTTTAGAAGTCGTCTCTCTTATCATCAGTTTAGAAGCGTCGTTTCTCTCTTATCATCAGTTTAGAAGCGTCGTTTCTCTCTTATCATCAGTTTAGAAGCGTCGTTTCTCTCTTATCATCAGTTTAGAAGCGTCGTTTCTCTCTTATCATCAGTTTAGAAGAAACGCGTCGTTTCTCTCTTATCATCAGTTTAGAAGCGTCGTTTCTCTCTTATCATCAGTTAGAAGGGTCGTTTCTCTCTTATCATCAGTTTAGAAGCGTCGTTTCTCTCTTATCATCAGTTTAGAAGTGTCGTTTCTCTCTTATCATCAGTTTAGAAGCGTCGTTTCTCTCTTTTCATCAGTTTAGAAGTGTCGTTTCTCTCTTATCATCAGTTTAGAAGCGTCGTTTCTCTCTTTTCATCAGTTTAGAAGTGTCGTTTCTCTCTTATCATCAGTTTAGAAGCGTCGTTTCTCTCTTATCATCAGTTTAGAAGCGTCGTTTCTCTCTTATCATCAGTTTAGAAGTGTCGTTTCTCTCTTATCATCAGTTTAGAAGCGTCGTTTCTCTCTTATCATCAGTTTAGAAGCGTCGTTTCTCTCTTATCATCAGTTTAGAAGCGTCATTTCTCTCTTATAGTCAGTTTAAAAGAGTCATTTCTCTCTTATCATCAGTTAGAAGGGTCGTTTCTCTCCTATCATCAGTTTAGAAGCGTCGTTTCTCTCTTATCATCAGTTTAGAAGCGTCGTTTCTCTCTTATCATCAGTTTAGAAGCGTCGTTTCTCTCTTATCATCAGTTTAGAAGCGTCGTTTCTCTCTTATCATCAGTTTAGAAGCGTCGTTTCTCTCTTATCATCAGTTTAGAAGTGTCGTTTCTCTCTTATCATCAGTTTAGAAGTGTCGTTTCTCTCTTATCATCAGTTTAGAAGCGTCGTTTCTCTCTTATCATCAGTTTAGAAGCGTCGTTTCTCTCTTATCATCAGTTTAGAAGCGTCGTTTCTCTCTTATCATCAGTTTAGAAGCGTCGTTTCTCTCTTATCATCAGTTTAGAAGCGTCATTTCTCTCTTATAGTCAGTTTAAAAGAGTCATTTCTCTCTTATCATCAGTTAGAAGGGTGTCTCTCTTATCATCAGTTTTAGAAGCGTCGTTTCTCTCTTATCATCAGTTTAGAATGTGTCGTTTCTCTCTTATCATCATTCTTTAGAAGCGTCGTTTCTCTCTTATCATCAGTTTAGAAGTGTCGTTTCTCTCTTATCATCAGTTTAGAAGCGTCGTTTCTCTCTTATCATCAGTTTAGAAGCGTCGTTTCTCTCGTATCATCAGTTTAGAAGCGTCGTTTCTCTCGTATCATCAGTTTAGAAGCGTCGTTTCTCTCGTATCACATAGTTTAGAAGCGTCGTTTCTCTCGTATCATCAGTTTAGAAGCGTCGTTTCTCTCGTATCATCAGTTTAGAAGCGTCGTTTCTCTCTTATCATCAGTTTAGAAGCATCGTTTCTCTCTTATCATCAGTTTAGAAGCGTCGTTTCTCTCTTATCACCAGTTTAGAAGCGTCGTTTCTCTCTTATCATCAGTTTAGAAGCGCTGTTTCTCTCTTATCATTAGTTTAGAAGCGTCGTTTCTCTCTTATCATCAGTTTAGAAGCGTCGTTTCTCTCTTATCATCAGTTTAAAAGCGTCGTTTCTCTTATCATCAGTTTAGAAGCGTCGTTTCTCTCTTATCACCAGTTTAGAAGCGTCGTTTCTCTCTTATCATCAGTTTAGAAGCGTCGTTTCTCTCTTATCATCAGTTTAGAAGCGTCGTTTCTCTCTTATCATCAGTTTAGAAGCGTCGTTTCTCTCTTATCATCAGTTTAGAAGCGTCGTTTCTCTCTTATCATCAGTTTAGAAGCGTCGTTTCTCTCTTATCACCAGTTTAGAAGCGTCGTTTCTCTCTTATTACCAGTTTAGAAGCGTTGTTTCTCTCTTATCATCAGTTTAGAAGCGTCGTTTCTCTCTTATCATCAGTTTAGAAGCGTCGTTTCTCTCTTATCATCTGTTTAGAAGCGTCGTTTCTCTCTTATCATCAGTTTAGAAGCGTCGTTTCTCTCTTATCATCAGTTTAGAAGCGTCGTTTCTCTCTTATCATCAGTTTAAAAAAGTTCGTTTCTCTCTTATCATCAGTTTAGAAGCGTCGTTTCTCTCTTATCATCAGTTTAAAAGCGTCGTTTCTCTTTTATCACCAGTTTAGAAGCGTCGTTTCTCTCTTATCATCAGTTTAGAAGCGTCGTTTCTCTCTATACATCAGTTTAGAAGCGTCGTTTCTCTCTATCATCAGTTTAGAAGCGTCGTTTCTCTCTTATCAGTTTAGAAGCGTCGTTTCTCTCTTATCATCAGTTTAGAAGCGTCGTTTCTCTCTTATCACCAGTTTAGAAGCGTCGTTTCTCTCTTATCATCAGTTTAGAAGCGTCGTTTCTCTCTTATCATCAGTTTAGAAGCGTCGTTTCTCTCTTATCATCAGTTTAGAAGCGTCGTTTCTCTCTTTTCATCAGTTTAGAAGCGTCGTTTCTCTCTTATCATCAGTTTAGAAGCGTCGTTTCTCTCTTATCATCAGTTTAGAAGCGTCGTTTCTCTCTT
>NC_087214.1:64505797-64520797 GCF_015104395.2 Macrobrachium nipponense | reverse complement strand
ATACGTTTCTTTTGCCAAGACGATGAGAGGTTCACTTTATGAACGGTTTTTGCTAAAGTAACTTGCGGACGAATTATGAAAAACGTTTGTGAAGATATGGCAGTGTCAAGTTGTTTCATATTCGTGTTTTCCTGAAACGAAATGGAAGATTTAATCGGATAAACGTTTCTTTCGAGTAACGCAATTGAGGCTTATAAGACGTTTTCAGTTTGTGTTCATCATTTTTAAATCAGTAAGCTGAAAGTTCATTTCATTCGTGTTTATTAGTTTGAATACGTTTGCATAGAGTTGAGAGTCAACTAAACTAGCTGTTTCCTACTTTGAAAAGACTGAAAAAAGCCGGTCAGGGATTTTTCGAAAAGATTTCCTATTAAAAAAAAAAAAAAAACTTTAGGAAGAGCAGATTTTTGAGACTGAAAAAACCTCTTTCAGATTTGAGACTTAACAACATCTGTCTCAGATTTCGAAAGCCAGGAGGTTTGAGACTACATAAACCTCTTTTCAGATTTGAGGCTTAACAACATCTGTCTCAGATTTCAAAAGAGCAGATGTTTTGAGACCAACAAACCTCTTTCAGATTTGAGACTTAAATGACATCTGTCTCAGATTTCGAAAGCCAGGAGGTTTGAGACTACATAAACCAGCATACCTACGAAGAAATAATTACGATATGACAACAGAAAAGCAAATCCCGAAGAGGCTCTACCCAGATCTATACAATGACGGGAAAGAGGAAAAAATAGACAAGAAAGACAAAATCTGCAACCTTTTGAAAAGAGGGAATTGCAGATTTGGAGAAAGATGTTTACTACAAAACATCCTAAGATGTGGCAAAACTATGAAATATATGGTAAATGTGCATACTTAGATGGATATGGGGATGATGCAGAGATCTGCATCCAAAATATGTAAAAACCTAAAAGAAGGAAAAGGATGTAAGTTCGACAAAAAATGCAAATATATGCACCCTGTAGCCATGAATCATAATCAAATAAATAACCAACCAAGTAATAAAATCCAAAATAAGAAAGAAACAAATAAAGAGAGAAATCAAGAATATCAGGTAAAAGAGAAAAGCAAACCGCACCAATGAGATATGCAGAGGTGTCAGCAAAGAATTTCAAAGCATCAGCTCCGAAATTCTACTCAAGAGATAATAACTGTATTTATTATGCAAGAGGATATTGCAGAAACGGAGGAAATTCGATTCAGACACAAAATGAATAATTATGATGAAGGAATCAAATCCATTATGGATGGAAAAGTTGGATTTTTTAATGTCAGAATTTCTGGAAATGAAAAAAGAACAACATACCACAGAAAGAGACATGGGAAAATCCTTATTACTATCAGTATTAAATGAAGGAGAAAACACGCAAACCATCATAGTGATGAATGCGCAGGGTTTAGTTACGAGTAACTCAAAAGAAAAATAGAGTACTTAGAAGAACTAACCCAAAATGAAAAGAAAATAGATATAATGAATATAAGTGAAACCTGGTATTCCCAAGAGACTGGGAATGATGATCAAATAAAAGGGTTCCAAACTTATAGATCAGATAGAAAAAAATAGGAATCAAGGGGAACCGCAATATATGGGAAAGACAAAAAACAAGGAAAAATATATGAGAAATATAGTAACTCAGAATGTGAACTAATAGCGGTAGAATTTGAATCTGAAAAATTGATGAACATAGTAATATATAGACCTCCTAATACTAAAGAGTTTGACTTAATAATTGAAAAATTGGATGATATATGTAGAAATCACAAGGGACTGGACTATTCTCCTATCTGGTGACTTCAACTTTCCTTTCGTAGAATGGAAGAACGAATAGGAGATTGTGGTTGTACTTATACATATAAAAAAGAGAGTAATAGTAGTGCAGAAGATAAGAGGCAATTTGAAAAGCTATTAGATATGCTACTAGAATACAACATTCAACAAATAAATCACCTGCCAACAAGAAAGGAAAATACTTTAGACCTAGTATATTTTGTGAACGAGATGAATTATGTTAAAGAAATAATAGTTTATAATGCGAGTATTTCAGACCATAATGTCATAGAATTAACAGTTCATTCCAAAGCAAGTGAAAAAAGAGATAAGCAAGAAATGAAAAAGTGGGAAGGATATGGAAAATACAACTTCTACGTAGTATAAAATGGTCAGAAATTAATGAAGAATTAAACAAAGATTGGGATAACATTTTCGTAAGTGATGACATAAGGGTAAATACGGAGATATTATATAAAATATTGGAGATAATAGTGGAAAAATATATACCGAAGAAGAAAAGTAAACATCATTCATGCATACCAAGAGACAGAAGAATCTTGTTCCAGAAAATCAGAAAGTGGAAAAAGGTCTTGCAAAAGAAAAAAATGCATGGAAAGTTATAGAACTAAAAAGTAAGATAGAAAATGCAGAACAAAAGATTATACAATCAAAAGAAAATGAAAAACGGGACTTGGAAGAAAAAACCCTATTAAATATCAAGCAAAACGCCCAAACTATTATACTCATATGCGAAGAAGATGAATAAAAGAAGAATAGAAATAGGCCCTCTGAGAATTGAAGGGAGATTAACGAAATGAAAAAAGGAAATTTGCAACATACTGGCAGAACGATATAAGAGAGAATTCACCCTAGAATAGATAATGAAGATAATGATATAGAAGTAAGGGATGAAAATAGTGAATATTTAGCTGACATAGATATTATGAAGCTGATATTGTGCAGGCTATTAAATGAAATTAAAAATGGAGCTGCTGCAGGGCCTGATGGAATTCCTGCTATTTTGTTAAAGAAAGTAGTTCATTCTATCGCAAAGCCACTTGCAATATTATTAAGACAAAGTGTAGATACAGGCAAGATATATGATGAGCACAAATTAGCGTATATTACCCTACTTTCAAAAGTGGATCAAGACTAGAGGCAAGTAATTATAGGCCTGTGAGTCTAACATCAACATATAATGAAAGTGTATGAAAGGGTAATGAAGAAAAATATTATGAAACATTTAATAAAAAATAATTTGTTTAATAAAGGACAACATGGTTTCGTACCCGGAAAAAGTACACAAACCCAACTGTTAGTCCACCGTGAAAACATATTCAAAAATATGAAAAGCGGAAATGAAACAGATGTGGTTTATTTAGACTTTGCAAAAGCTTTTGATAAAGTAGACCATAATATATTAGCGAAGAAAATTAGAAAACACAATATCGTGGATAAAGTAGGAAGATGGTTAAAAGAATTTTTACACACAGAAAACAGATAGTTATTGCAAACGACGAGAAATCGGATGAAGCCAAGGTAATATCCGGTGTGCCGCAAGGTACGGTGTTAAGTTAGCTGCAATACTGTTTGTTATTATGATTGAAGACATAGACAATAATGTTAAGGATTCGGTAGTGAGTAGTTTCGCAGATGACACAAGAATAAGTAGAGAAATTACTTGTGATGAAGATAGGAACGCTCTACAAAGAGACCTTAACAAAGTATATGATTGGGCAGAGGTAAATAGGATGGTATTTAACTCTGATAAATTTGAATCAATAAATTATGGAGACAGAGAAAGAAAGCTATATGCATATAAGGGACCTAATAATGAGACCATCACAAATAAGGAAGCAGTTAAAGACCTTGGTGTGATGATGAATAGGAACATGTTATGCAATGATCAAATAGCAACTCTGTTGGCAAAATGTAAAGCAAAAATGGGGAATGTTGTTACGGCACTTCAAAACAAGAAAGCTGAACACATGATTATGCTTTATAAAACATATGTTCGTAGTCCACTTGAATATTGCAATATGATATGGTACCCACACTATCAAAAGGAAATTGCACAAATAGAGAGTGTACAAAGGTCCTTTACAGCTAGAATAGAAGAAGTTAAGGACCTAGACTACTGGGAAAGACTACAATCTTAAAATTATATAGTCTGGAAAGGAGAAGAGAACGCTACATGATAATTCAGGAATGGAAACAGATAGAAGGATAGCAGAAAATATCATGGAACTAAAAATATCAGAAAGAGCAAGCAGAGGTAGATTAATAGTGCCCAAAAATATTACCAGGAAAAACATAAGGAAACGCAACACAGGACATTAATCCACTACGCACCAGCATCGATAATGCAGCGTCTATTCAATGCGTTGCCAGCTCATCTGAGGAATATATCAGGAGTGAGCGTAGATGTGTTTTAAGAATAAGCTCGACAAATATCTAAACTGCATCCCAGACCATCCAAGATTGGAAGATGCAAAATATACCGGAAGATGTACTAGCAACTCTCTGGTAGACATTAGAGGTGCCTCACACTGAGGGACCTGGGGCAACCCGAACAAGATGTAAGGTCTGTAAGGTAAGGTAAGGTCTGATTGAGGCTTAACAACATCTGTCTCAGATTTCAAAAGAGCAGATGTTTTTGAGACCAACAAACCTCTTTCAGATTTGAGACTTAAATGACATCGTCAGATTGAAAAACAGGAGGTTGAGATTTTTTGAAAACCAGGAGGTTTGAGACTACATAAACCTCTTTTCTGAATTGAGGCTTAACAACATCTGTCTCAGATTTCAAAAGAGCAGATGTTTTGAGACCAACAAACCTCTTTCAGATTTGAGGCTTAACAACATCTGTCTCAGATTTCGAAAGAGCAGATGTGAGATTAACACCTGTTTCAGATATCGGTAAGCTTGGAAGGGAGATATTCCAACAGCCATTCCAGAGTTTGCAAAGAAGAGGGAAAACTCCAACAGCCATTCCAGATTTTGGAAACAGAGGAAGATCTGCAAGAGATACCTACTGTATCAGACTTCAAAAAGGAAGGAGGACTGAATGTCTCGATACCCATTCCAGACTTCGGAAAAGTCAAGAAGAGAATCTGGATTTCAAAATAAAAAAAAATCGACCAGTGGGTTTGACTGTGTGGCCCGGGAGCCATTAGCAGCTGAGGTCAACGAAGAGACCTTTCTCTCTCTCTCTCTCTCTCTCTCTCTCTCTCTCTCTCTCTCTCTCTCTCTCTCACACACACACACACACAGAGTACAGGGCTTATTTATTATCAGGGATCATCTCGAGCGAAGGCAGCAGCACCACTACCATCTCAAGAGCCATTTGTCATTCAGAGAGATGTACATTTACAAGAACGCTTCTCGGGGTGATTAATCAATCCTCAACGGACGCCCCCCTCCCTCCCTCCCTCCCTCCCTCCCTCCCTCGCGCAACGGCCACCAATCCAGGGGACATTCTGACGTTCTTTTTATGCAACATCACGGAAAGGTCATGCATGTAATTATTATTCTGACGCACGTAGGCACACTCGAGTGATATACATGCATACGTACATACACGACGTCTGTGAGATTCCGTCGCTCATGTCTTATAACTGCGCTTGGCAGCTGAATTGTGCCTTTGATTTTTTAAAGAAAAAAAAAAGCAAAAATATTTACAAAAGCTCTGACAGAACTGCTTGGAGGATCGTGGAAGGAGCCAGCATCACTTGAAGTGACTGATGTACCTTTGAAGGGAATATTGCTTTAAAGGGGCCAGAATTAAGAACTTCAGGGATGTTTATGGGCTAAAGACCAAGCGCCCGGACAGCACTATGAACCAATATTATTGTTAGGAGAGGGCTAATTAAGAAAATTAAATGGAAAGAAAGGGAATATGAACGGGGGTGTTGCTAACCGCCGTTCGACTGTTTCAGTCCGTAGATTACAACTCTCAAGAGATCGTTCAACGAGATTAGCGTTTTATACCGTTGATCACTTTGAATTCTGGAGAGGAATATGACTCAATAACAACTACTACTCCGCTTGCTTTAACCGTGTGTCAATTTCATTTTGTTTCTTATTTTATTATCTTTCTTCGCCTTTTATATGTCTCATTATGCTTTAGTAATCAAATTCTGTATATTTTAAGAGAGATTTAATTTTCACATAACGTCCATTGTATATTGTAGTAGCAGTAGTAGTAATAGTAGGCTGGATTTGCCTTCGAAACGGCTCCTGCAAATCAAGTAGTATATTATTACTGTGGATCCTTCTGTCTGTATTTTTGTCGTCGCGTCCTTGACTCTATTAGTAGCAGCAGCAGCCGCAGCCGCAGTAGTAGTAGTAGTAGGCGGGTCTTGCCTTTGAAACGGCTCTTACGCAAGTGGGCCATGATTCTCTCTCGAACGAGGACGAAGAACCCAACGCGCCGTCAGTCTTTACAGACCATTTCACCGCTGTCGCTTCTTCCATCGCTATGACTCCAAAACTTGCAAGTTTCGGAGAGAGAGAGAGAGAGAGGATACTGGTGGGAGTTCTGGTGGTAAGAGACGATGAGTGGCTTCGATGTGGTGGGTTAATACTGGTGTTAAGCTATTGAGCGCAAGACAACTGTTGGAACTGGTGTCAACAGTGGGTTGCAAGATATTGCTCTCAGCAGTGGGTTGCAGGATAATTGGTGTCAGCAGTAGATTACAGAATGATTGTCGTCAGCAGTAGATTGCAGGGTAATTGGTTTCAGCAGTGGATAAAAAGATAATTAATTGGGGTCAGCAATGGGGCTGACAGATAATTGGTGTCAGCAGTTAGGTTGATAAGAGTCTGATGTCAGTATCGGCAGCTGTGGAATCCTTTCTTCCAACAACCCTGCCCTCACTAACCACCCCCCCCCCCACCCACCCGGGGACCCCCCCCCCCCCCCCCATCCCCCCCCCCATAACCCAACACCTGTTGAATAGGTTAAGCCTCTTATAAGCAAGACGCAGTTATCGACGGGGCATTGATATATTACGTTTTTTGGCGTCGCCTAACCAACTCGACTATAATATTCGACGTTCTTTGTTGTAGGTTTTAGTTTTTAGTTTCTCAGGCTTTGAGTTTATTATTATTATTATTATTATTATTATTATTATTATTATTATTATTATTATTATTATTATTATTATTATTGGAGGAAGAGAGAAATAATGAAAAAAAAAATATATGTGACAAGAAAGACAAAGTGAAAATAATAATAGAAAATATATAACAGTACTTCTCACAAAAACTGTAAATGATAATTGTGTATAAACAGAACAAGGAAACACAGAAATGCGCGAAATGAGGGAATAAAGAGAAGAATGATAATAATGAGAATAAGAACATAAGAAATAACAGACCCTCAATGAAAAGA
Source organism: Macrobrachium nipponense (assembly GCF_015104395.2). NCBI lineage: Eukaryota > Metazoa > Arthropoda > Malacostraca > Decapoda > Palaemonidae > Macrobrachium > Macrobrachium nipponense. The sequence goes on along the minus strand of NC_087214.1, from coordinate 64,513,622 downwards.
AGAGGAAAAGAAAAAAAACAAATGTAAAAAGGAAATATATATATATATATGTGTGTGTGTGTGTGTGTGTGTGTGTGTCTGTGTCTGTGTGTGTGTGTGTGTGTGTGGAAATGGTTGAAATAAGGAAACGTATGGGGACCATTTCCGGTTCCATGGCCAAATGGCGCTACGCTGTGTTTTCGTGTAGTTTCTCATTCGCGAAAGCCACCACCACCGCCGCCGCCGCTGGCGTCTTGTCTCTCACTTGCTGTTTTTCCTGTAATTTCTCACATAATTATTTTACTCTCTCTCTCTCTCTCTCTCTCTCTCTGTGTGTGGCCTTAATTATACACTGTAGCGGATGTACAGAAAACTCGATTACGCCGAAGAAGCTTCTGCGTATTTATTTAAAACTTTTTTTTTTTTACAGTAAATTACGGAATAACTCCTGACAAGTATGACGAAATGACGGAATACTATATAATATAACGTATATACATACATACACATACACACATATATATATATATATATTATAACTAATAATATAACGCCACCGACGGTATGTATGAGTTATGGTGATCTGGAATCAATCCTGTCTCTTCGCTAATTGCCACAGCGTCCAATATCGGATTATAGGTCCCGCGAAAAAAAAAAGTCCTTCATATCCGGAAATTTGGGGAACTGTTACTACTGCTATTACTGCTACTAATGCTGCTGCTTCCGCTCTCTCTCTCTCTCTCTCTCTCTCTCTCTCTCTCTCTCTCTCTCTTGTGTCATATGTAACGTACTTTCTCTCTCTCTTTCATTGTCCTATCATATTTACTGTACTTTTCCTCTCTCTCTCTCTCTCCAACTTTGGAAAAAAATGGCGAAATTTAGCTTGTTTGGCAGATTCGCAATACGATGAGGTAGCAGGAAGGGAACTGGCATTTCTCATCTATGAGATCAGCAACAGTCCTAACCAAAAAGATACAAAAGCATTCATAGATATATTAGAAGGATATAAACTGGAACAAATCAACAGAAAACATCTTGAAAATAATTGAAGAAGTTCCAAATAAAATCCAAGTGGTCAAGAGACTCATAAAGAAAATATACATAAACCAACATATTCCGACAAAGAAAATGAATAAGGTGAACATTGTGAATATCCTAATTGATGCATTAGGAAAAAGAATGCCAAAAGCATGCAAACTGTGTAAGGTGTGGTATAGCATAGTTAATCCACAAAACCTAATCAGAAAATGTGCTGCATGCAACATTCCGACCCATCCACAATGTGCTGAGGTAATGCAAGATATGAGAAAAGATACCAGAATATTTTGCTCAACATGTCTATCATGGATAGACAATGTTATTAAATCAAGATTGAATGTACAAATAGTTGAGGATGAAGAAGAAGAAGAAGAAGAAGAAGAAGAAGAAGAAGAAGAAGAAGAAAAGAAAGAAGAAGAAGAAGTAAACAAAACTGAAATGACAGAAAAAAATAAGGAAAACAAAGAACAAGATAAAAGTATGGATGCAGAGATACTCCTTGATACTACATATGAGGCAATAAAGCAGCATACTTACGAAGAAATAAATTACGATAATAACAACAAAACAAAAAGAAAATCACCGAAGAGGCTCTACCCAGATCTTCACAATGACGGGAAAGAGGAAAAAACAGACAAAAAAGACAAAGTCTGCAACCTTTTGAAAAGAGGGAATTGCAGATTTGGAGAAAGATGTTACTACAAACATCCTAAGGTATGTCACAACTATGAAATATATGGTAAATGTGCATACCTAGATGGCTATGAGGATGATTGCAGAGATCTGCATCCAAAAATATGCAAAAACCTAAAAGAAGGAAAAGGATGTAAGTTCAACAAAAAATGTAAATATATGCACCCTTTAGCCATGAATCATAATCAAATAAATAATTAATCAAGTAATAAAATCCAAAATAAGAAAGAAACAAATAAAGAGAGGAATAAAGAACATCAGGTAAAAGAAAAAAGCTAGCCATCAACGCGATATGCAGTGATGTCAGCAAAAAATTTCAAAGCCTCAGCTCCAAGATACTACTCAAGAGATAATAACTGTATTTATTATGCAAGAGGATATTGCAGAAACGGAGAAAATTGCAGATTCAGACACAAAATGAATAATTATGATGAAGGAAGAGCCAAATATTTATGGAAAAGTTGGATTTTTTAATGTCAGAATTTCTGGAAATGAAAAAAAGAACAACATACCAGAACAGGAAAGAGACATGGGAAAATTCTTATTATTACCAATATTAAATGAAGGAGAAAACACGCAAACCATCATAGTGATGAATCGGAGATATTATATAAAATATTAGAGAAAATAGTGGATAAATATATACCGAAGAAGAAAAGTAAACATCAGTCTTGCATACCAAGAGACAGAAGGATCTTGTTCCAAAAAATCAGAAAGTGGAAAAAAGGTCTTGCAAAAGAAAAAAATGTATGGAAAGTTATAGAACTAAAAAGTAAGATAGAAAATGCAGAACAAAAGATTATACAATCAAAAGAAAATGCAAAACCGGACTTGGAAGAAAAAACCCTAATAAATATCAAGCAAAACCCCAAACTATTATACTCATACGCGAAAAAGATGAATAAAAGAAGAATAGAAATAGGCCCTCTAAGAATTGAAGGGAGATTAACGAATGAAAAAAAGGAAATTTGCAACATATTGGCAGAACGATATAAGAGAGAATTCACCCCTACAATAGATAATGAAGATAATGATATAGAAGTATGGGACGAAAATAGTGAATATTTAGCTGACATAGATATTAATGAAGCTGATATTGTGCAGGCTATTAATGAAATAAAAAATGGAGCTGCAGCAGGGCCTGATGGAGTTCCTGCTATTTTGTTAAAGAAAGTAGTTCATTCTATTGCAAAGCCACTTGCAATATTATTAAGACAAAGTGTAGATACAAGCACGATTTATGATGAGCACAAATTAGCATATATTACCCCTAAATTCAAAAGTGGATCAAGACTAGAGGCAAGTAATTATAGGCCTGTGAGTCTAACATCACATATTATGAAATTGTATGAAAGTGTAATGAAAAAAAATATTATGAAACATTTAATAAAAAATAATCTGTTTAATATAGGACAACATGGTTTCGTACCCGGAAAAAGTACACAAACCCAACTGTTAGTCCACCGTGAAAGCATACAAAAATATGAAAAGCGGAAATGAAACAGATGTGGTATATCTAGACTTTGCAAAAGCTTTTGACAAGGTAGACCATAATATATTAGCGAAGAAAATTAGAAAACATAATATAGTGGATAAAGTAGGAAGATGGTTAAAAGAATTTTTACACAACAGAAAACAGATAGTTATTGCAAACGATGAGAAATCGGATGAAGCTAAGGTAATTTCCGGTGTGCCACAAGGTACGGTGTTAGCTGCATTACTGTTTGTTATTATGATTGCAGACATAGACAGTTATGTTAAGGACTCGGTAGTGAGTAGTTTCGCCGATGACACAAGAATAAGTAGAGAAATTACTTGTGATGAAGATAGGAACGCGCTACCAAGAGACCTTAACAAAATATATGATTGGGCAGAGGTAAATAGGATGGTATTTAACTCTGATAAATTTGAATCAATAAACTATGGAGACAGAGAAGGAAAGCTATATGCATATAGGGGACCTAATAATGAGACAATCACAAATAAGGAAGCAGTTAAAGACCTTGGTGTGATGATGAATAGGAACATGTTATGCAATGATCAAATAGCAATTCTATTGGCAAAATGTAAAGCAAAAATGGGAATGTTGTTATGGCACTTCAAAACAAGAAAAGCTGAACACGTGGTTATGCTTTATAAAACACATGTTCGTAGCCCACTTGAATATTGCAATATGATATGGTACCCACACTATCAAAAGGATATTGCACAAATAGAGAGTGTACAAAAGTCCTTTACAGCTAGAATAGAAGAAGTTAAGGACCTTGACTACTGGGAAAGACTACAATCCTTAAAATTATATAGTCTAGAAAGGAGAAGAGAATGCTACATGATAATTCAGGCATGGAAACAGATAGAAGGAATAGCTGAAAACATCATGGGGCTAAAAATATCAGAAAGAGCAAGCAGAGGTAGATTAATAGTGCCCAAAACTATACCAGGAAAAGTAAGGAAAGCACACAGGACATTAATCCACTACGCACCAGCATCGATAATGCAGCGTCTATTCAATGCGTTGCCAGCTCATCTGAGGAATATATCAGGAGTGAGCGTAGATGTGTTTAAGAATAAGCTCGACAAATATCTAAACTGCATCCCAGACCATCCAAGATTGGAAGATGCAAAATATACCGGAAGATGTACTAGCAACTCTCTGGTAGACATTAGAGGTGCCTCATACTGAGGGACCTGGGGCAACCCGAACAAGATGTAAGGTCTGTCAGGTAAGGTAAGCTCTCTCTCTCTCTCTCTTCTCTCTCTCTCTCTCTCTCTCTCTCTATTCTCAGTTTTCTCTCTTATTTAATGGACTTTTTTTTGTCTCAGTTTTTTTATATTTAATGGACTTTTCCTCTCTCTCTCTCTCTCTCTCTCTCTCTCTCTCTCTCTCTCTCTCTCTACTCTCTTCTCTCTCAGTTTTTTATATTTAATGGATTTTCTCCGTCTTTTCTCTCTCTCTCTCTCTGTCTCTCTCTCTCTCTCTCTCTCTCTCTCTCTCTCTCTCTCTGTGCCGAGCTAACTGGTAGAAAATTTGTATATAGGCCTAGGCCTACAAAATTCACGAGACACGAGAAACCGTCAACAATGAGGTCTAGGGTATAGTCCTTACGCTAACCCCAAAAAACAGCTAGTAGGATTACAGTCAAAAAAAAAAAAAAAAAAAAACGTACGAAATGAAATCAGCTAGGCCTATAAATGCACCAAGTCCTTACATTGCGTAAGGTAAACATTCTTGTAGGCCTACGGAAGAGAACGGATAAGGAGGAAGAAACTACTAAGGCCATCGGCATCATTCCCCACCAAACGCCATCGTGAAAAGCAAGACAGATATATCGGGCATCAACCGCACTCGATGTCCTTAGCGTGACCTGTAAAGAGATACGGATGGGCTGGGATCAGGTGAAATAGCTTAGGTGAGAGAGAGAGAGAGAGAGAGAGAGAGAGAGAGAGAGAGAGAGTCTCTATTCTTCCAGCTGCACTCATCTTCTTACCATTTATTGGTGGCTCCAAAATTCTTTTGATCAGTTCACCTTACACTTCATATCCTACAAAATTCTTTTGATCAGTTCACCTTACACTTCATATCCTACAAAATTCTTTTGATCAGTTCACCTTACACTTCATATCCTATAAAATTCTTTTGATTAGTTCACCTTACACTTCATATCCTATAAAATTCTTTTGATTAGTTCACCTTACACTTCATATCCTACAAAATTCTTTTGATCAGTTCACCTTACACTTCATATCCTACAAAATTCTTTTGATCAGTTCACCTTACACTTCATATCCTACAAAATTCTTTTGATCAGTTCACCTTACACTTCATACCCTACAAAATTCTTTTGATCAGTTCACCTTACACTTCATATCCTACAAAATTCTTTTGATTAGTTCACCTTACACTTCATATCTACAAATTCTTTTGATTAGTTCACCTTGCACTCATACCATAAAAATTCTTTTGATTAGTTCACCTTCAACTTATATCCTACAAAATTCTTTTTGATCAGTTACCTTACAATTATATCCTACAAAATTCTTTTGATCAGTTCACCTTACACTTCATATCCTATAACATTCTTTTGATTAGTTCACCTTACACTTCATACCCTACAAAATTCTTTTGATTAGTTCACCTTACACTTCATACCTATAAAATTCTTTTGATTAGTTCACCTACCACTTCATTACCCTATTAAAAATTCTTTTGAAGCTTCACCTTACACTTACATACCATTACAAAATTCTTTTTATTAGTTCCACCTACACTTCCATTACCTATCTTTTGATTAGTTCACCTTCTTACACTCATACCCTACCACCCAAATTCTTTTGATTAGTTCACCTTACACTTCATACCCTATAAAATTCTTTTGATTAGTTCACCTTACACTTCATATCCTACAAAATTCTTTTGATTAGTTCACCTTACACTTCATACCCTACAAAATTCTTTGATTCAGTTCACCTTAACACTTCATATCCACAAAAATTCTTTTATCAGTTCACCTTACATTGATACCTACAAAAAATTCTTTTGTCAGCCCTTACACTGCATATACAAAATCTTTTGATAGTTCAAAATTACACTTCATACCCTAAAAATTCTTTTGATTCGTTCACCTTACACTTCATACTAAAAATCTTTTTGATCCAGTTCACTTAAAAACACTTAATACCCTACAAAATTCTTTTGATTCAGTTCACCTTACACTTCATACTAAAATCTTTTGGATTAGGTTCACCTTACACTATTATCTTTTAAAAATTCTTTTGATTAGTTCACCTTACACTTCATCCCTATAAAATTCCTGATTAGTTCAAAACCTTACACTTTTCAATAACCTAAAAAATTCCTTTTATGTTCCACCTTTAACTTCATACCCTACAAAATTCTTTTGATTCAGTTAACCTTACACTTCATACCCTACAAAATTCTTTTGATAGTTCACCCTTACACTTCATACTACAAATTCTTTTGATTTGTTCCCTTGCACTTCATATTAAACTTTTTGATTAGTTCACCTTAACACTTATACCTACAAAAAATTCTTTTGATTAGTTCACCTTACATTCATACCTATAAAAATTCTTTTGATTAGTTCACCTTACTCATATATAAAAATTCTTTTGATTAGTTCACCTTACACTTCATACCCTATAAAATTCTTTTGATTAGTTCACCTTACACTTCATACCCTATAAAATTCTTTTGATTAGTTCACCTTACACTTCATACCCTATAAAATTCTTTTGATTAGTTCACCTTACACTTCATACTATAAAATTCTTTTGATTAGTTCACCTTACACTTCATCCCTATTAAAATCTTCTTTTGATTAGTTTCACCTTACAAAACTTCAAATTTTATCCTAGCAAAATTCTTTTGATTAGTTCACCTTACACTTCATACCCTATAAAATTCTTTTGATTAGTTCACCTTACACTTCATACCATACAAAATTCTTTTGATTAGTTCACCTTACTTCATACCCTGCATTCTTTTGATTAGTTCTTTAGACTTCATAAACCATTATAAATTTCTTTTGATTAGTTCACCTTACACTACCCATATCCTAAAATTAAAATTCTTTTGATTAGTTCACCTACACTTCATACCCCATAAAAATTCTTTTTGAAAATTAGTTCACCTTACACTTCATACCCTACAAAATTCTTTTGATTAGTTCACCTTACACTTCATACCCTATAAAATTCTTTTGATTAGTTCACCTTACACTTCATATCCTACAAAATTCTTTTGATTAGTTCACCTTACACTTCATACCCTATAAAATTCTTTTGATTAGTTCACCTTACACTTCATATCCTATAAAATTCTTTTGATCAGTTCACCTTACACTTCATACCCTATAAAATTCTTTTGATTAGTTCACCCTTACAAAACTTCATACCATCAAAAGTTCCTTTTGATTAGTTCACCTTACAGCCTTCTACCCTAATAAAATTCCCTTTTGATTGTTCACTTACACTTCATTCCCTATAAAATTCTTTTGATTAAGTTCCACCTTACAAAAACTTCATTTTACCCTAAGATTCATTTTGATTGCTTCACCTTACACTTCATATCCCTATTAAAATTCTTTTGAATTAG
>NC_087214.1:64485797-64500797 GCF_015104395.2 Macrobrachium nipponense | reverse complement strand
TTCCCTCCCTCTCTCCCCCTCTCTCCGTTTCGAAAGGGTGTATGAGGGGGTTTAATGCTCACTGAGTGGCCCACAACTACTCCGATGTCACGGCGTGTCACGCTTCTTGAGGGGCCCCCGGGGTGCCAAGGGCTCAGTGTGTTTTAGTCGAGGGCACTAGTTGTTTAGTCAGGACGAGGTGGTTTATAAAAGAACAAGTGGTGTTTTATTTTTTTTTTTTGTCTCATTTTTTGTGAGTGGTTTATCGTTCCGTGGAGTGGATATTAAGGTTTATGTCATCGTTTTATGATGCATGGAAAGTACTTATTGGCATGTGACTGATTGTCTCAAGTTGGTGAGTGTTTAAAAAATTTTTTTTTTAAGTTATATCAAACTTTGTGTATATTGTTATATTATTTTGTATATAATTCTATGCCCGCACTGGGCTAGGTGGGAAGGGTATGGGCACGTTGACGTGAGCAGTGAACGATGTACCAGCTGGTTGGCAGTATACTGATGCATATATATATATATATATATATATATATATATATATATATATACATGTATATAAATATATATATATATATATATATACTCATATACTATATGATATATAGTATATATATCATTATATATATATATATATATATAATATATATAGAGAGAGAGAGAGAGAGAGAGAGAGAGAGAGAGAGAGAGAGAGAGAGAGAGACGCACAAGTCATTAGTACTCTGTCAAAATGTATATTAGCATATAATTAGAAACGGAGGTATTCGACAAGGCTAATATCAAAGGAGATAAAAATATACCTACATCATATCGCAACACTCTCTCTCTCTCTCTCTCTCTCTCTCTCTCTCTCTCTCTCTCTAGGAATCAAGGGGGAACCGCAATATATGGGAAAGACAAAAAACAAGGAAAAATATATGAGAAATATAGTAACTCAGAATGTGAACTAATAGCGGTAGAATTTGAATCTGAAAAATTGATGAACATAGTAATATATAGACCTCCTAATACTAAAGAGTTTGACTTAATAATTGAAAAATTGGATGATATATGTAGAAATCACAAGGACTGGACTATTCTCCTATCTGGTGACTTCAACTTTCCTTTCGTAGAATGGAAAGAACGAATAGGAGATGGTTGTACTTATACATATAAAAAAAGAGAGTAAAATAGTAGTGCAGAAAGATAAGAGGCAATTGAAAAGCTATTAGATATGCTACTAGAATACAACATTCAACAAATAAATCACCTGCCAACAAGAAAGGAAAATACTTTAGACCTAGTATTTGTGAACGAGATGAATTATGTTAAAGAAATAATAGGTAATATGCGAGTATTTCAGACCATAATGTCATAGAATTAACAGTTCATTCCAAAGCAAGTGAAAATAGAGATAAGCAAGAAATGAAAAAAGTGGGAAGGATATGGAATACAACTTCTACAGTAAAAATATAAAATGGTCAGAAATTAATGAAGAATTAAACAAAGATTGGGATAAACATTTTCGTAAGTGATGACATAAGGGTAAATACGGAGATATTATATAAAATATTGGAGATAATAGTGGAAAAATATATACCGAAGAAGAAAAGTAAAACATCATTCATGCATACCAAGAGACAGAAGGATCTTGTTCCAGAAAATCAGAAAGTGGAAAAAAGGTCTTGCAAAAGAAAAAAATGCATGGAAAGTTATAGAAACTAAAAAGTAAGATAGAAAATGCAGAACAAAAGATTATACAATCAAAAGAAAATGAAAAACGGGACTTGGAAGAAAAAAACCCTATTAAATATCAAGCAAAACCCCAAAAAAACTACTAAATACTTTATTATTGCGAAGAAGATGAATAAAAGAAGAATAGAAATAGCCCTCTGAGAATTGAAGGGAGATTAACGAATGAAAAAAAGGAAATTTGCAACATACTGGCAGAACGATATAAGAGAGAATTCACCCCTAGAATAGATAATGAAGATAATGATATAGAAGTAAGGGATGAAAATAGTGAATATTTAGCTGACATAGATATTAATGAAGCTGATATTGTGCAGGCTATTAATGAAATTAAAAATGGAGCTGCTGCAGGGCCTGATGGAATTCCTGCTATTTTGTTAAAGAAAGTAGTTCATTCTATCGCAAAGCCACTTGCAATATTATTAAGACAAAGTGTAGATACAGGCAAGATATATGATGAGCACAAAATTAGCATATATTACCCTACTTTCAAAAGTGGATCAAGACTAGAGGCAAGTAATTAGTAGGCCTGTGGAGTCTAACATCACATATTATGAAAGTGTATGAAAGGGTAATGAAGAAAAATATTATGAAACATTTAATAAAAAATAATTTGTTTAATAAGGACAACATGGTTTCGTACCCGGAAAAAGTACACAAACCCAACTGTTAGTCACCATTGAAAACATATTCAAAAATATGAAAAGCGGAAATGAAACAGATGTGGTTTATTTAGACCTTGCAAAAGCTTTTGATAAAGTAGACCATAATATATTGGCGAAGAAAATTAGAAAACACAATATCGTGGATAAAGTAGGAAGATGGTTAAAAGAATTTTTTACACAACAGAAAACCAGATAGTTATTGCAAACGACGAGAGAAATCGGATGAAGCCAAGGTAATATCCGGTGTGCCGCAAGGTACGGTGTTAGCTGCAATACTGTTTGTTATTATGATTGAAGACATAGACAATAATGTTAAGGATTCGGTAGTGAGTAGTTTCGCAGATGACACAAGAATAAGTAGAGAAATTACTTGTGATGAAGATAGGAACGCTCTACAAAGAGACCTTAACAAAGTATATGATTGGGCAGAGGTAAATAGGATGGTATTTAACTCTGATAAATTTGAATCAATAAATTATGGAGACAGAGAAAGAAAGCTATATGCATATAAGGGACCTAATAATGAGACCATCACAAATAAGGAAGCAGTTAAAGACCTTGGTGTGATGATGAATAGAACATGTTATTGCAATGATCAAATAGCAACTCTGTTGGCAAAATGTAAAGCAAAAAATGGGAATGTTGTTACGGCACTTCAAAAAACAAGAAACGCTGGTGAACACATGATTATGCTTTATAAAACATATGTTCGTAGTCCACTTGAATATTGCAATATGATATGGTACCCACACTATCAAAAGGATATTGCACAAATAGAGAGTGTACAAAGGTCCTTTACAGCTAGAATAGAAGAAGTTTAAGGACCTAGACTACTGGGAAAGACTACAACTTCTTAAAATTTATTATTTATAGTTCTAGAAAGGGAGAACGAGAACGCTACCATTGATTTAATTCAGGCATGGAAACAGATAGAAGGAATAGCAGAAAATATCATGGAACTAAAAATATCAGAAAGAGCAAGCAGAGGTAGATTAATAGTGCCCAAAAACTATACCAGGAAAAATAAGGAAAGCCACACAGGAACATTAATCCACTTACGCACCAGCATCGATAATGCAGCGTCTATTCAATGCGTTGCCAGCTCATCTGAGGAATATATCAGGAGTGAGCGTAGATGTGTTTAAGAATAAGCTCGACAAATATCTAAACTGCATCCCAGACCATCCAAGATTGGAAGATGCAAAATATACCGGAAGATGTACTAGCAACTCTCTGGTAGACATTAGAGGTGCCTCACACTGAGGGACCTGGGGCAACCCGAACAAGATGTAAGGTCTGTAAGGTAAGGTCTCTCTCATGCTTGTTATGACATAGTTACATAATGGACAGAGAATATATTATTATTATTATTATTATTATTATTATTATTATTATTATTATTATTATTATTGACATTTATCTGACAGTCTCAGGTGTGGTTATACTCCTACGTAAGAATGCAGTGTTGCCACCTGCCAAAGTTCAAGCACCTTTGGCCCTTGAATTTATTTATGGATTTATATATATATTCACATATTTATTTACCGTACTTTTTTTATACTTATTTATTTACCGTACTTTTTTTATACTTATTCGCCTCGGTCTCTAATTGTACATTTAGTTATTCAACTTCATTTTTTAAAATTTTTTATATTTTGTCTGTAATTGGTAAACCTTAGAAAAATTTATTGATTTTTTTATTTAGTTATTTATTTCAGAATTTTTTTATATTTGTATCTAATTGGTAAACCCTAAATAAATAATTTTTATTTATTTTCTTATATTACCTAACATTTTTTCTACTGTTCTATTGTTTTAATTGACAAAATAAGAAATTCTTTAATTTTATGTATATGTTCACATATTTACCCTATTTTCTCTACTTTTTAGTGTTTACCTTTCTACTGTGTCATATTTTGTCTTTCACAGGCAACATAAATAATTTATTTACATTAATTTTATATATTTAGTTATTTAACTTAGTTTTTTTTTACTTTTTAGTGTGTCTTTATTTGGTAAAACTTAAAAGACACTTTGGTGATTATTTTTTTTTTATCGAAATCTAGCCTTTGTTTGTGATCTTCCTTTGTGTGTGTGCGTGTGCGTTATGTCTCTGTCTGTCTTGTCTGTCTGCCTGCCTTTCATCTGGAATTCTTTAAAACTTCTTCAGTTGATTTTCATTAAATTAAAAAAATAAGAATAAAAGTAAGAGTTGATTTGAGTCTGGCCTAGTTCTGATGTTTGTCATTTGGTTTGCTTATAAAAGTTCTCGTGTGGGTTTTTATTGAAAATGATACGAAAATTCAATAATTCCTATTTGCATCCAAGTTGAAGATTGTAAAGTTTGGTTTCGGTTTCACGTTTGTGTGTTTGTGTATACGTGATTTACCTCAGTATACATAGTCATACACAAATAGGTCTACTAAGTCATACATAAATAGGTCTATAGTTATACACAAATAGGTCTATAATCAAACTCAAATAGGTTTATAGTCACACACAAATAGGTCTATAGTCACACTCAAATAGACCCATAGTCATACACAAATGCATATGCTTGTGAATCAACTTTGCCAATGCATGTATGCAAATGGAGACTACGTATGCATGCTTGCATACGTTAAAAATACCTTGATTTATTCACTGAGCGCACGCCTACGTGACACAAAACGCGCTTCTTCTCTATGGTCTGTATGCATATATACGCAAATAGATAATTTATTCATTTTTTAATTCCTGGAAATATTCGCCACTGAAGTTCAGGACGAAACCTTCTGGGAAAAAGAGCGAAGTCTCGTGAAAAACGGATCGCAGTTAATCTCTTTTTTTTTTTTTTTTAATAAATTGTTTTTGGAAATGTTTGTTTTTATTTTTTATTAGCGAGCGAACACTTGTGGAGAGCATTCGGATTTTATCGTATTGTTTCGTGATTTCAGAGTTAAAATGGCGGGGAGATATTTGGGAAATGAGTGAAGTTTCCTGAATATTAAATTGAAATGGCGTCAAATTATATTATATAGCAGATTTTGCCTGTTAATGTACTTTTTGACGAACGAAGAAATATGGCAAAATTATATTTAATCATTGAGATTTTTCATATTTTTACCGTCTGATCTTCAAAGACGTCTGGGAAAATGAACGAAACTTGATGGAAAACAGGCGCGAATGATCTATATTATTTTTACTTTGATTGTTTACAAATGTTTTAGTATTTATCTCGAGTTATTTTCAATTTCATTGCTTTTATGTCAAAAATTTTCAGAATATTTTTGTATTTATCTGATTTTATTATCTTATTATCTAATATATTAGTTTGTATCTCAAAATTTATAAAAATGTCAAATATTTTAATATTTATCTTAAATTATCAAATATATTAGTTTGTATCTCAAAATTTACAAACTTTTAAAATATTTTAGTATTTATCTTAATTTATTATAAAATATATTAGTCTTTATCTCAAAATTTCTAAGAATATTTTAGTTCTTACTTAAATTTTTTTTCTTCAAATATCTTACTCCTTATCTCAAACTATCTTTTCAAATATTTTATTATTTATCTGAATTTATTACCAAATATATTAATTTGTATATCAAAATTTTAAAGAATATTTAGTTATTTAAATTTTATTTTCAGATATATTACTCCTTATCTCAAACTATTTTCTCTAATATTTTAGTATTTACCTGAATTTATTATCAAATATATTATTTCGCATCTCAAAATTCTAAATGATATTTTAGTTCTGATTTAAATTTTTTTTCTTCAAATATATTTTTTTCAAATATTCGAGTTACCACAAGAATAGCAACAAATTTATGATAATCCCCTTTCATTTCTTCACAACTTCAGCTGTGATTGAGATGATTTGGATAGTTGATCACGTTTAGTAGTATATATACGTCTGCAGGTCTGTGACGTCATCCATTGATGTATTACAGTGTGTCGTAGCGAATGGGGGAGATGAATTGATGGGGTTCCGAGCCAATGGGGTTCTTTATGGCTGATGAGTGGGGAATGTCTTGGGTGCCACTGGGCATTATGGGCGCTCGGGCACACACACACACACACAGCTACACATTATATATATATGTATATATATATGCTATATATGTATATACTGCATTATATATTATGTATGTATGTGTGTGTATGTATGTATATATGCAGTAAAATTAGTGTCATACTGTCCTAATATAATTTAATTTTTAATAATATATATATATAATATTGTATTATATATATTTATATTTATATATAACAACTACTACATATATTACGTTATCATAAACGTATATATGTGTGTATATGAATACACATATAAAATAATAATAATAATAATAATAATAATAAGAAGAAGAAGAAGAAGAAGAAGAAAGAAGAAGAAGAAGAAGAAGAAGGACCACTCTCACCCAAAGAAGATTCTTATCGTGGTCCAGAGAGGCTCTTAAGAGATGGTTCCTAAAACAAACGCTTCTAAGCAGTCGGGACTTTCGTTATCCCTTATCATATCCGCTGTCACCGTATCACCGCCCACCGCCGTGGGCAGGTTTCGTCTCCTGCAAACGGGGGGGCCTTCTCTCAGTTTGTGGCAATTTTTTTTTTTTTTTTTTTTTTTTTTTTTTTTTTTTTTTTTTTGCGAAGCGAGACAGATTTTTTGTATTTTTTTTTTGTTTTTTTTTTGCCGAGATCCGAGATAGATTTTAGAATTTTGAAAAATAAATTTGTAGTGAGACAAAGGTTCTTTTTATTTTTATTTTTTTTAGCAAGGAGACAGATTTTTGCATTTTTTTAGCACGAGATAGGATTTTGGAAAAAAAAACATTTTAGTGAGAAAAAAAATTTTTTCGAGCGAGGACAGATTTATTTTTTATTTCTTTTTTTAGCACGAGATAGATTTTGAGAAAAAAAATTTTGTGAGAAATTTTTTTTTTTTTTCGAGCGAGACAGATTTTTATTTTTATTTTTTTTTAGCACGAAATAGATTTTGAAAAAAAAAAAATTTAGTCAGACAAAGGTTCATTTTATATATATATATATATATATATATATATATATATCTAGGTATATATATATATATTTTTTTTTTTTTTTTTTTTTTTTTTTTGTTTTTTTTTGGCGAGCGAGACAAAAAATCATTTTTCTTTAAGTGAGCGAGACAGAACTTTTCTTTGTGAGAAAGATTTTTTTCTTTTGTGTTTTTTGTTTGTGTGAGACAGAATTATTTTTGTTTTGGTGCGAGACAATGATTAAATTAAAAAGAAATTGAAGGACGAGACAGATTTTTTCATTTTTTTTTATTGTGGCGATAAGATTTATATACTTGTCTTGATGGAGAGAGTAGAGAGATAGATTGAAGGAGGGATGAGAGGGAGAGAGGCGAGAGAGAGAGACGAGATGAGAGAGTGAGAGAGAGAGCCCATGTCGATTATAGGGAAAATAACCGCACATTACGTCCTGATTTACATTAGTACCGCGTCGCAATAATTGGCTAACGATGATGGCCAGTTTGGATATGTCAGTCATGTTTCATAGATTTTTTATATATATTTTATTTTATTTTATCTATTTTTATTTCATATTTTTATTTTTATATTTTATTTCATCTTTTTTATATTTTTATCTAATTATATATATATATTTTTTTTTTTATATTTTTTTAATTTTCATATATTTTTCTTTTTTTTATTTTGCGGACATTTCTCTCTGAGTTTTATGTGTCTATTTATTTATTTATTTATTTATTTTAGTAAGGTCCTTTTGTCGATGTTATTTACTGTATTTTTCAAAGTTTATTTTACGGTTATCATATTGAACTTAGTTTTAATGACATAATGCGTTTTTGCATTGTTTTTTCAAACGAATTTTTATATTCCACTGTACATTATCTGCGGTATCAGTTATAATAATTGGCAATTAACCCCCCCCCCCCTCCTCTCTCTCTCTCTCTCTCTCTCTCTCTCTCTCTCTCTGATTATTATTACTATTTGTACTTTTTATTTTAATCTTTTCTTTCATTTATTTTTTATTTTCTTTTTGTCTTTTTTATCTAACAAAATCTTAATCTCTCTCTCTCTCTCTCTCTCTCTCTCTCTCTCTCTCTCTCTCTCTCTCTCTATATTATATATATATATATATATATATATATAATATTATAATAATATATTAATTATGTATATAAATATTATATATAATATTAATTAATATCTATATATATATATATATATATATTATATAACTATATATATATATATATATATATGTAATAATTATAAAAAAAAAAATATAAAAAAAAAAATAAATATTATTATAATTAATAATGGAATAATTCACATCGAACCGTGATCCATTTATATATCAATTCAAGCTACAAATGTCCTTTAATATCTAAATTCACTTTACCTCCCAAATGATATATTTTCATATATGTACCGAAGGTAAAGTGAATTTAGATATTAAAGGACATTTGTAGCTTGAATTGATATATATATATATTATATAATATATATATATATATATATATATTATATATTTATATATATATATATATATATATATATATATAAATTTATATATATGTATATATGTATATATTATATGTATATATGTATATATATATATATATATAAAATATTATATATATAGAGAGAGAGAGAGAGAGAGAGAGAGAGGAGAGAGAGAGAGAGAGAGAGAGAGAGAGAGAGCGTGGCATCCAGAATGAATTTGCATATCATTTTCAATAATCCGGTCCCATTTTTTTTTTTATTTTGGGTTGTGGCGAAGTGGAATAGAATATGGGTTTGCTGCTGTTGTGGACTGTTTGTGAATATTTTTGTAGCAAATGTGTGTGCTTATTAAATCTCTCTCTCTCTCTCTCTCTCTCTCTCTCTCTCTCTCTCTCTCTATGTGGACGTTTTTGGCATAGCGTAATCGAATCCATTTGTTTCTGACTAATCCAATTATATTTTTTTTATGGATTTTCCATATTTACTCATACTGCACAGTAATCTATATCTGTATATATATATGTATATATATATATATATATATATATATATATATATATATATATATATATATATATATTTTGTTTACCTTGTGTTCTTACTGTCTAATCAACCTTAATTTATTTTTTTCATTTTTCTACGTTAGTCTTTGTTTATATACATCTATTTACATTCTCTTTAATGAATTACTCCTTAGCTGTTATTCACCCCCATTCAACCCCACTCATTATACATTTTTTAGTTTATCTCTAATTACGTATGTTTTTTTTTTTGTTTTATTTCCTTCGTGTTCCTCCTTCTTACAGGACCTTAAATTATCGCCCATTATTCGTTTCT
Organism: Macrobrachium nipponense; assembly: GCF_015104395.2. NCBI lineage: Eukaryota > Metazoa > Arthropoda > Malacostraca > Decapoda > Palaemonidae > Macrobrachium > Macrobrachium nipponense. The sequence goes on along the minus strand of NC_087214.1, from coordinate 64,491,067 downwards.
CTCTCATTCGTCCCGTACAATTCCCACCTATCCCCTCCCCCTCCCTTCTGCCCCCTACTCCTCCTCCTCCTCAAATTATCGCCCATTATTGTGCCTCGCATTCGCCCCGTACAACTCCCACATATACACCTCCTCCTCCTCCTCCTCCTCCTCCTCCTCCTCCTCCTCCTCCTCCTCCTCCTCCTCCTCAACATGAGCTGGACCAGAGACAATTGATCTAATGAAAGCTCTCTCTCTCTCTCTCTCTCTCTCTCTCTCTCTCTCTCTCTCTCTCTCTCTCTCGCAAATGTCACCGGATCCCATTAGCCTTTTCTTCATTCCTAAGGAATCTGCTGTAGGTCGATTCCGAATGGGCGTGGATGGAATCGATGCTCGACTAAAGCGTGGTTTATAAATAGCCCCTTTTTGGTTTATTCACGTGTGTCCTTTATACTGCTGGTTATGAACTAACTTTGTTCGTGCCGGCTGTACAAAGCTGACGCGCTTGTCAAACGAGCAGAGTTTGTTCTGGTTATAAACAGAAAAACGAGCAGTTTGTTTTGGTGGTAAACAGAATTTGAGTTGGTTATAATCATTATAGATAAGTGGTCTGTTTTGGTAATAAACAGAATTTGTTTTGGTTATAATCATTATAAATAAGTAGTCTGTTTTGGTAATAAACAGAATTTGAGTTGGTTATAATCATTATAAATAAGTAGTCTCTTTTGTTAATAAACAGAATTTGAGTTGGTTATAATCATTATAGATAAGTAGTCTGTTTTGGTAATAAACATAATTTGAGTTGGTTATAATCATTATAGATAAGTAGTCTGTTTTATTAATAAACAGAATTTGTTTTGGTTATAATCATTATAAATAAGTAGTCTGTTTTGGTAATAAACAGAATTTGTTATGGTTATAATCATTATAGATAAGTAGTCTGTTTTGGTAATAAACAGAATTTGAGTTGGTTATAATCATTATAGATAAGTAGTCGGTTTTGGTAATAAACAGAATTTGTTTTGGTTATAATCATTATAAATAAGTAGTCTGTTTTGGTAATAAACAGAATTTGAGTTGGTTATAATCATTATAAATAAGTAGTCTGTTTTGGTAATAAACAGATTTTGAGTTGGTTATAATCATTGTAAATTAGTAGCCTGCTTTGGTAGTGAACTGTTTGATTTGGTTGTAATCGAGCAGAGTTTGTTATTGTTATAAAGAAGCATACGTTTCTCTGATCCTAACAACAGTAGGGTTTGTTTTGGTTATAAACAGGCAGAATTTGCTCTGTTTATAAACAGGCAGAATTTGACCTAGTTATAAACAGGCAGAATTTGACCTAGTTATAAAAAGGCAGAATTTGACCTAGTTATAAACAGTCAGAATTTGTCCTAGTTATAAACAGTCAGAATTTGTCCTAGTTATAAACAGTCAGAATTTGTCCTAGTTATAAACAGTCAGAAGTTTGTAAATTTGCTGGTTATAAAACAGGCGGAATTTGTTTTGGTTATAAACAGGCAGAATTTGTCCTAGTTATAAACAGGCAGAATTTGTTCTGGTTATAAACAGGAGGAATATATTATGGTTATAAACATCGTCATCAATTTAATATTACATCACACACACACACACACACACACACACACACACACACATATATATATATATATATATATATATATATATATATATATATATTATATATATATATATATATATATATATATATATATATATATATAATATATATAGCGGGACAGCCATTTTTTAGGGGAAAAGTCTCTCCCCACAGACTAGAAAAAAACAAATACAACCATCTTCAACTCGTACGGGAAAAATCAACCCCCTCTACGAGAAAAAAAATCCCTAGTTCATGGCTCTGATGGAGGGATGGAGAGTAGGTGACGTGAAAGTCAGTCTCTCTCTCTCTCTCTCTCTCTCGTAAAGATATAATTCCCTCTCTGGTAGCCCGGATCTCTCAGAGCGTGGGGATATTTTTATCACCAGCCTCCCCTTCCTTCCTCCGTCCCTAAATATCCCCATCAATGAACACAAAAGTACGAATTGGCAACTGCTGCTCTATTTTTGTTGACTTTTTGAGCAGTGTTTTGTATTCATTTGATTTTTTGGGGGGTAGGGAGTCGCATATGATTTAAGGGTTGTAAGATGTACTATGTTGTTGTTGTTGTTTTTTTTTTCTAACAAGGCGTGATTCGACTTCCAGCTTGCTCAGGACGCGTAAGTTGTGGACCTTATATTCCTGACTTGAACGTGAATTAAACACGTTCTTATGATCTCATTTATAGTGGAAGCACAAATGAACTGAACAGCAACATAGCTTGAATTCAATAAACCAAATAAATTAAAATGTGTTAAAATCCAGGTCAAATAGAGCCCTGTTTCACCAACGAAAATTTAAATATATACGACATATTTTATTTGAAATAATTGTTCTGTACTGTTTGTAACGTGCGCATTAGTTATTATTTTTTACATTTTCGTCCTAATAAATAAATTATAAATATCCTATCTCATAAAATTGCTGTATCTTTAACTCAACGCGAAACATTTTCAGACCTTTTTAGGCTTTTCCATAGACCTTTCCTAACCCCCCCCCCCCACCACGACGACAACAAATTAGTTCGTAGGCTTACTCCCTGAGCAAGGGAAAATTGTCTGAGTTGCAAGGCACATCTGTCATCTGTGTTCTTCTCTCTCTCTCTCTCTCCATCCGAAAAATACGGAGAGGAATCTGTCAACGAAACAGCTGAAGAGAGAGAGAGAGAGAGAAAAGGAGAAAAAGGCGGGAAACGTCGGCCGCTCTTATCTTGGCGCGAAAAATGACGCCGCCCCGTCGAACGCAGATAAACGGTCTGAGAGTTACATTTCTGTGAAAGGGGGGAGAGAGATAAAGCATGAAACAAGAGCCAGTCGATAAATAAAACGCAACAATGAGACGTCGGTGGATATCGGGTAAAGTTATTAAAGTCGTCTGTGAAAAGCGGTGCCCGGAAGATTGTAGCGTAGGATTTACGAGACTTCTGGCCTACACGGGTGGTCTCTGGTTCGGCTACTGTTGGGATCAGTGTATATATATATATATATATATATATATATATATATATATATAGATCATATATTATATATATATTATTATATATTATATATATATTTATATTATATATATATATTATATATATATATATATATATCTATATATATATATATATATATGTATAGATATAATATCTAATATATATATATATATATATATATATATATATATATATATATATATATATATATATATATATATATATATATATATATAAGTCATATCACATTTCCGTGATTCATATACATATATCGAGCTACAATGTCCTTTAATATCTAATTCGCTCTTAAACCTCGGAACTTAATATATTTTCATATATGCTTAACCGAAGGGGAATTTTTTTTCCCGATAATAGATTTGCCTGGACCAGGGCGCGAACCTTTGGATCCTTTCAAACCCAGGAACGTCAGTGAAGCTTTACATACTACACCACTAATTACCTGCGCGCGAAAGGTATATGAGGGTGAGAGGCGACATGAACTTTTAGCCTCTCGCGGTGGTGTAGTAGGTAAAGCTTCACTGACGTTCCTGGGTTTGAAAGGATCCATAGGTTCGCGCCCTGGTCCAGGCAAATCTATTATCGGGAAAAAAAATTCCCCTTCGGTTAAGCATATATGAAAATATATTAATTCCGAGGTAGAGCGAATTAGATATTAAAGGACATTGTAGCTCGATATATATAAAATATATATATATAAATATATAGATACTATATATCTATATATATATATATATATACACATATATAAATATAGGCCCCGAATTATTATTGTTCATGGTCTTATTATCATTAATAATATCATCATCTGCCTTTTACTTTTTTGCTTTATCACAGTCCTCCAATTCGACTGGGTGTTATTTATAGTGTGGGGTTCCGGGTTGCATCCTGCCTCCTTAGGAGTACATCACTCTTCTTACTATGTGCGCCGTTTCTAGGATCACACTCTTTTGCATGAGTTCTGGAGCTACTTCAGCCTCTAGTTTTTCTAGATTCCTTTCCAGGGACCTTGGGATCGTGCCTAGTGCTCCTATGATTATGGGTACAATTTCCACAGGCATATCCCATATCCTTCTTATTTCTATTTTCAGATCTTGATACTTATCCATTTTGTCCATCTCTTTCTCTTCAACTCTGGTGTCCCATGGTATTGCGACATCAATGAGTGATACTTTCTTCTTGATTTTGTCAATCAACGTCACGTCTGGTCTGTTTGCACGTATCACCCTATCTGTTCTGATACCATAGTCCCAGAGGATCTTTGCCTGATCGTTTTCTACCACTCCTTCAGGTTGGTGCTCGTTAACACTTATTACTGGCAAGGTAGCTGATGTTTCTTGCACAGGCTCCAGTGGAGGGCTTGTGCTACTGAATCATGCCTCTTTTTGTACTGGTTCTGTGCAAGTGCCGGACATTCGCTTGCTATGTGGTTTATGGTCTCATTTTTCGTATTGCACTTCGTACATATGGGAGAGATGTTATTTCCATCTATCGTTCTTTGAATATATCTGGTTCTTAGGGCCTGATCTTGTGCCGCTGTTATCATTCCTTCAGCTTCCTTCTTGAGCTCTCCCCTCTGTAACCATTGCCATGTGTCATCGCTGGCTAGTTCTTTAGTCTGTCTCATGTATTGTCCGTGCATTGGTTTGTTGTGCCATTCCTCTGTTCTGTTTGCCATTCTCCTGTCTCTGTATATTTCTGGGTCTTCATCTACTTTTATCAGTCCTTCTTCCCATGCACTCTTGAGCCACTCGTCTTCACTGGTTTTCAGATATTGCCCCAGTGTTCTGTTCTCGATGTTGACACAGTCCTCTATGCTTAGTAGTCCTCTCCCTCCTTCCTTTCGTGTTATGTATAGTCTGTCCGTATTTTCTCTTGGGTGTAGTGCTTTGTGTATTGTCATATGTTTCCTAGTTTTCTGGTCTATGTTGCTGAGTTCTGCCTCCGTCCATTCCACTATTCCTGCGCTGTATCTGATTACTGGCACTGCCCATGTGTTTATAGCTTTTATCATATTTCCGGCATTGAGTTTTGACTTGAGTATAGCCTTGAGTCTGCATATATTCTTTCCTGATCGTGTCCTTCATCTCTTGGTGTTTTATATCCCCTCCTTCCATTATTCCCAGGTATTTGTATCCCGTCTCATCTATGTGTTTGATGTTGCTCCCATCTGGT
>NC_087214.1:64455797-64480797 GCF_015104395.2 Macrobrachium nipponense | reverse complement strand
CTCTACTCTCGTTAGTGCTGCAGGGTGTCCATAAAGTCCCAGTACCATTGTTATTGATAAATACTGGTAATGGTACTGGGACTTTATGGACACCCTGTGTCCGTAAAGACCCAATCGCGCGACGAAATCGTCTCGAGTTGCTATTTGCCCTTTTCGTTTGTTTTTGTTGTTGCTGCTGTTCGTCTACTGGCATTTCACCTACGTGAGGGTACTAGGGAAACTGTTGCAAAGGGTCGCCAACGTCGTGCGAAGCCCTTGGCACCGATTCGGGAAGAACTACAGGCGGAGGAATTCCTCCAAAAAGTGGAAGTATTTGGCAACTCTTTTGAGACATTCCTCCCTCCCTCCATGTTTTTTTGTTACGAGCCGACGCTAGAGAAGTGACGTCTTCCCCTGGAAGCAGTAAAATGATCTGAGGCGGTACTGTGGGTTTTGACGATGCGAAATGCCGTCGATTCCTAGAGCAAAGCATACTTTAGAGTTACATATAAACTTATATACACCTCTTTAATGTATTTTGACTTCTATTATTTTTAGCCAGTAAAATCTAGTAGTTTTAATTAGCCAGTAAAAATGAGTAAGTTTGACGATGCGAAATGCTTTAGAGGATTGTCTAGCAGCGCTTTAGATAGGGACAACTTATGTACCACCTTTTTTAATACAGAGAGCTTATTATTATTATCTGCGCGTCGGGCACTGTGTACTAGTATAGCTTGTCCAATTTCGTGGGATAATCATTGTTTGTGCGTCCAATTGTGTTTTTTGCGACTTTAAAAGTTGTTGTTTCTGTGTTTGTTATTTGATTAGTCGTGTTTATTTTCGATTAAACTGTTGAATTCCGTTTTCGTTCGTGTTTACACATTCTGGAAGGTCTTGGTATTTTAAATCGTCTCATCTGATTAATTTGATAATAATGATAATAATAATAATAATAATAATAATAATAATAATAATAATAATAATAATAATAATAATAATAATAATACGCCTGCTTGGGTGTATTTACTGCCACAGTAATAATAATAATAATAATAATAATAATAATAATAATAATAATAATAATAATAATAATAATACTCCTGCTTAGGCGTATTTACTGCCACAGTGATAGTAGTAGTAGTAATAATAATAATAATAATAATAATAATATAATGATACGTCTGCTTAGATGTATTGACTGGCACAAATGATAATAATAATGATACGTCTAGCTAGATATTTTACCGGCATGACTTGCAAATTGATTTGGAATCGTTGTTATTGCATCTTTCTCCAACTTTATCCTCAGTCTCCCTCCAGCTCAGAGGATGTGAGGAGGAGGAGGAGGGGAAGAAACGATTGGAGTTGGGGGTAGGGTGGGGGAACGAGGAGAAGAAATGTAGAGCAGGAGAGAAGAACTTCAATAAATGAAAAGGGGGTGGTTCGCTGAAGCGATCCTGAAATCTCTCTCTCTCTCTCTCTCTCTCTCTCTCTCTCTCTCTCTCTCTCTCTCTCTATATATATATATATATATATATATATATATATATATATATATTTCGGATTTTAAATAAACTCGGCTATGTACATCCGGCCTCATTTGCATGAGGAAGGAATGTCCATGTTGGAACTTTACGGGAGAGAGACAGACAGACAGAGACAGAGGCGGCATGGTCTAGGGGTGGGGGGAGGGGGGGGGAGGAGAAAGGGGTGGGGGAGGGAAATATACAGTGTAAATCTTCTTCTGCCTGAGTTGTGTCTGGGAATTTCATGGCTTGGATAATATGAATGGTGGGATTTTTTTATTTTTCTTGAGCGTTACCTATAGTTTCTGTGGCGACGCGTGTTTTATATGCATATATATAATATATATATATATATATATTATATATATATATATATATATATATGCATATAAAACTAAAACCTCGAAGCACAAAGGCAATACAACTGTTATGAATTTGCGTGTAATGTTGATATAATAATAATAATAATAATAATAATAATAATAATAACATATTTTATTATATGATGGCATTTTTCACTTATGTGTAATTTCTAAAGACTCCTGAGAGAGTTTTTGACGTTCTTGAAACTGAGCTAAATTATCTGTAGGTACAACGGAGAGACATTTCCGATTATTCGAAGGACAAGTCAGAGGGTCGATACACAAGAGAGAGAGAGAGAGAGAGAGACATTTTACGACGTTATCCAAGGAATCGTTGTTATAATTGGGAGATATGTAAATCTCGAGCACACAAATTTATAGTAGGTGGAGAGAGAGACAGAGAGAGAGAGAGAGGGAGAGAGAGAGAGAGATGTCAGCTTCTGGATTCCAGTGAATATTGTTCTTTCTCTTTTCAACCTTTAAAATTCTGGGATTTATGTTCTCTATTTTATCATTCTAACTATGGAATTTATTGGCATTTTTCAACTTACAGATTCCTTCACTTCTGCAGTAAATTCTATAAATTCTGGAATTTATTGATTGGTGTAAATTCTGGAGTTTAATGTTCCGTCTAAATTCTGGAATTCATTGTCATTTAAATTTTGGAATTTATTGGTTATGTTGAAATTCTGGAAATCAGTTTTGGAAAAGATTGCTCTGTTTACCTGCTGGAATTTGTTGCTCCAATTAAAATTGGAATTTGTTGCACTGTAAATTCATCGTTTATGTTCTGGAATTTATTGCTCCATTTAAATTCTTGAATCTTGCTCCGTTTATTTAGGAGCAATAAATTCTGGAATTTATTGCTCCACTTAAAATTGTAAGTTATTGCTCCAAGTACCTTCTGTAATTTATTGCTGCCGTCAAAAATGAAATTAATTGCTGCAATTAAAAATGAAATTTTGTTGTTCCCGTTGATTTCCGGAATTTATTGCTGCTATATATATTCAATTGCTTATTCTCATATTGAAAAGTTAAGACTTCAACCTTCGGAATTTATTTTCAGTCCATAAATTCTGGATTTTACTAACCTTTTCAAATTCTGGATTTTGTGGTCCTCTGTGTAGTACGGAATTTATTGCAATTCTCAATTCATTGTATATCTCATCTAACTACTCTCAATTCTCATCACATTGTATATCATATAGCTACTTTCGATACTCAATTCATTATATATCTCATGTAGCTACTTTCAATTCTTAATTCATTGTATATCTCATCTAACTACCTTTACATTTCGATCTTGTTCATGTCTTATGCAACTACTGTCATTTGTCAACTCCCTTCATCTGCATCTTATGTAGTCAGCTGACTATAACTGGTTCACTTAAGGTAGATCCTTGGATGAGCCTTATTCTTACGAGACGTTAGTTTGGCGGCCGCTGATTGGCTGGGAGCTGCCTACCTCCCGGTACCCGCCAATCAGCGGCCGCCAAACAAACGTCTCGTAAGAATAAGGCTCATCCAAGAATCTACCTTAAGTGAACCAGCTTTAGTCTGGTTAAACTTTCCTAATATTATTAACAATTAATAATGTGTTAATTTGATCACGGCTTTTGGCTCAAGTGACCTGCTCGCTCTAAAGACCTAAAAAAATCATGACAATTCCTCTGAACTATACTTTGCTTTTCACCACCAACGTCTAATTCCTCTCCTCTGTCTCTCCAAAAATGGAGTCCTGCATCCCGACCGTGAAAGGTTAAGGAGAAATAATTGATAACTTCGGTTCGGTTAAATGTCAGGGCGACCAGTGGACGCTTCTTTGTCTTGTGGTGATGCCGGGGCTACGAGTTGCGTCTGTGTTTGGTTTCTGTTGAATAGTTAGTTGTCTGTTGAAGACTGGGGTCAGTTCTGTTGACCCTTTTCTTGTTTTTTTTTTTTTTTTTTTTTTTTGTGAATAGGCAGAAAGATCCAATCTGGGGAAAGAATAATAATAATAATAATAATAATAATAATAATTATTATATATTATATTATTATTATTATTATTATTATTATTATTATTATTATTATTATTATTATATTACCGACTCATAACTGTGGAACAAACCTTACTTGGCCAATCGCTGGATTAAATTGCCTCTTGTGTGTGGAAAAAGACATAATTAAAAAGAATATATCAAATAATAGTTATATAGCTATGTCTATATCTATCTATCTATCTATCTATCTATCTTCTATCTATCTATCTATCTATCTATATATCTATCTATCTATATATATATATATATATATATATATATATATATATATATATATATACTATACTATACAGTAATACATTCGTACATAGATTACGACTTTTCAGTACAAGTCTGACGTACATAGGGTTATATAATGGCATGTTCATCTAAAATAAAGTGGACAGCTTAAATCAAACTTATGATCGTCGATACAAGTAATAATTAAACTCACGAATATCGACACAAGCAATAATTAAACTTACGACCGTCGACACAAGCAATAATTAAACTTACGACCGTCGACACAAGCAATAATTAAACTTACGATCGTCGACACAAGCAATAATTAAACTTACGATCGTCGACACAAGTAACAGAGTGACAAGACCATTCAGAAGTTCCTAGCAAGGAGAATGGAACGCTCCCTCTCAACAGAATGCTGTCAGTCACGCTCTGCAAAGCGCGTAGAACGCACTAACCATCTTAGTCACCTTTATAAAAGAATAAGAAGAAGAAGAAGAAGCAGAGGACATATCAAGATAAACTTATACCCTCTAATGCTATCAGCAGGACCAGACGCTAGAGCAGTCGTAAAGATAGAATTCGTCTCGGAAAAAAAAAGCGAGCGTATATATGACAGTAACCACTCCTCGTCATGTAGCGAATACTTGGCAGCTAGTGTTGACTTACCCCCCACCCCCTTCCCCCTTCCCCCGTACCCCCTCCTCATAGTTGACTGTAGTATATGTCAAAACGAGTAGGAAGAAGGTGTATAAGGAGGTGAAGGAAGATTCAAAGGAGATTCCTAAATATTTTTTTAGGCCTATACTGAATTTTTAAGTGTACATATATTGGATGACTGATTTTTAAAGTGAACAGATATTGAATGACTGAAATTTAAAGTGAAAAGATATTGAATGACTGAAATTTAAAGTGAAAAGATATTGAATGACTGAAATTTAAAGTGATCAGATACTGAATGACTGAATTTAAAGCCAGCATGTATTTTAATGCCAATTTTAATGCCCAGATATACTACTAGATAACCTAGCAGTATCGCCAGCAGCAGGTAACTGAATGACATAATATTATTGCCAACAGTCTACCGCTTGGCCTCACTGTAATGCCAACATATTACCAAACACCAGGGTTTCAATGACAAACGATTGAAAGGGAATTATTTTAATGCCAGCAATCAGATGACTTGAATTTTGATGCTAACATATGCAAGGACTATTTTTATCAATGACGTTAAATGATCGTATTTTAATACTAGCATATTCAATGACACTACTTAATGCCAACGTATCTAATGACTGTGATTAATGCTGACTTATTAAATGGCCTTATTTTAATGGTGTCATTAAATGGCCGTATTTTAACGCTAATGTAAAGTTTTTTGTATTTTAATGCTGAAATAGCAAATGGCCTCATTTTAACGCTAACTTTTTAAATACCTGTATTGTAATGCTGACTAGTCATGGCTCCATTTAAATGCCAAAAGACCTTTAAGTAACAGAGGAGTTTGTTTCTGGCGATTAGAAATTAATTTCTCGATATAATGTAGTCCGTATCCCACAATAAGCTGTAGGTCCCTTTGCTAGGTAACCGATTTGTTCCTAGCCACGTAAAACTATCTAATCCTTCAGGCCAACCCTTTATAGGAGAACTGTTAATCGGCTCAGTAGTCTGGTTAAACTGAGATATACTCAACTTTTTAAGTAATAACTTTCCTCCTTCTGTCCCTTCCGCAGGTAGTGTCGTCGAAGCCTGTAGTGGCGAGTGTGTCAATCGAACCTTAGCCGTCCATCACTCCCTGTACAACACCCGTACAACAACAACAACAACAACAACCGCAAGATGCTGAGCGCTGCGATGGGCGGGTCGGCCCGCCTCAGCCAACCCGACGTGCGCAGTCCCATGTTCTCCAACCCCGAACAGCGGGAAGACTCCAGGTAAATTTTGAGAGTTAGCCCCCTTAGTGTGTTGTTATGGTTGACCTTGACCTTTTTTCAAAGAGTATATTAGAGTTAGTTGTGCTTTATTTTAGTGTGTGTTTAGGTTTGTAATGGTGATGATACTTTTGAGCGTTACTGTACACTGTTTTTGGTTTCTTTAGTCAACATATGTCATTATAGGCTAGAATACTTACTATGTGCCTGACACTGTTCTAGTTATCTATAGTTAGTGTGTCATCATACACTAGAGTACTTACTCTCTATGTGCAATAGAGTTAGTTACACTTACTTTATACACATTTTAATGGATAAAATCGACAGTTATATAACTGCTAAAATAGATCTCTAAAAAATAACTATATTTGTACAGTTACATAATTCTGGAATTATTTCTTCATTTGATGACATATTTACTATGAGCATTTTTTAACTAATCTTTGTACGCTATTAAGTTACTTTTACTTAATATGTCTTAAGTTGGACTACTAAATATCCATAGATCACATAGTACAAATTTATGCACATTCTTTATGTAGCCTTTTTAATCATTATTTACATAACATAGTAACCCAACTACTTTCCTATGTTTAGGTAACTTTTCTTAGTGTATCTGTGTTCACCATATTCAGTACACTATACTCTGTGTACACTCTAAGTAGTAATCCTTTATTAGTAAGGTTTGCATACACTATGTTAAGTAATCTTAGGTCATATCTACGTACATTAGATTTATTTAACATGATTTAGTACGTGTCTATTTATATGTAGGGCGAATATAAGTGAGAAACTTAATTGCTAGTAATCCAAGTTGAATTATTACGCAGGACACAACTATGTACACATGTGAAATAGAAAGAAATGTCTTCAGTTTTTAGTAAGGTATACTATAGTATCGTTAGGGTTCTTCTATGTCCAAAGAGACAAGGTGCCTCTATGTTTAGAAGTTAACAAATACCCAAAATATATATTATTCATCTATGTACACACAGATCCAAGGGCGATAATAACACAGCACTTTCCTCCTATGTTTAGAAATGACCTATATACTTAGAATATTTAGTGTTTGCCTATGTACACTGAGACAAAAGTCAGTAACATCAAATTGTTTTTATGTGTAATGCTCCACATTAATACCTAGTTTACCTTTAATTGCTCTACATGGCAACTATCTATGAAACTTAGATACAAATATTACTTGCCTATGTTGATTTAGATACAAATATTACTTGCCTATGTTGATTTAGATACAAACATTACTTGCCTATGTTGATTTAGATACAAATATTACTTGCCTATGTTGATTTAGATGCAAACATTACTTGCCTTTGTTGATTTAGATACAAATATTACTTGCCTATGTTGATTTAGATGCAAGTATTACTTGCCTATGTTGATTTTGTCCTCTGGTTTACAATATATGTGTCCGTAATGGCAACAAAGTGTAAAGAAGCCTTGGTGTGGATAAAACTATAAAGATACAGACGTATACATGCATACAGTTGATGATTATTGTTATGTATACAGTATTATATAAACACATACATATTACTATATACATATGTATACACAGACGGAGTCACACAGTCCTTAATAAAACACACAATCACACACACACACACACACACACACACACACATATATATATATATATATATATATATATATATATATATATATATATATATATATATATTTGCCATGTAGCCGAGTTCGATCCCACGTGGGGGGATATAAAACCTTATGTCCAAGTCGGCCCAAGAACGAAATATGTACCAGGTGGCCAGTTGGCTGTGGAAGGAAGTATATTAAAAAAAAAAAACTAGCAAATACGAATAAAGAATAAATAGAAATGGCTATTCACACATCGTTTATATTCCCCCTCCCCCCCCACCCCACCCCACCCTCTCCTCTCCGCCCCCGCCCGGAGATCGATCTCAGGACGAAGACTCATATGTCACTTCCGACTTGTTTTGCGTGTAAAGAAAATAAGTCTAGTTTTTTTTTTTTTTTTTTTTGTAATGTCAGAGGAAAAGACTTTCGCGTCCTGATTGACGTAATTATGACGTCACTGCTGGTCCCCCTTGATTGACGCAATTGTGGCGTCATCATTATCCCCCCCCACCCCCCCCGTTGACGCCATGGCATGTCAATTATGCCATGACGTTATTTGGCGGTTCCGTGTCGTCCGGGAAATGTAACGGAGGTACTCTCTCTCTCTCTCTCTCTCTCAGAGCCGGCTTAAAAAGGACGCGAGCTTATTTATTTATTTTTTTTATTTTGTAGTTGAGATTTTTTTGCGACTTTGTTTTGCTTTGTTTCAGGAATTCTGACAAAAATGTTTTTTTCTTTTTGTTTCAGGAATTCTGACAAAAAGATGTTTTTTTTTTTGTTTCAGGAATTCTGACAAAAATTTGCTTCAGGAATTCTGACAAAAAAAAAAAAAAAAAACGTTTTGTCAGGAATTCTGACAAAACTTTTTTTTTTTTTTTTTTTTTTTTTTTTTGCAGGAATTCCGAAAAAATCTTATTTCCTCTATCTATTCGTTTCAGGAGTTATTAAAAATATCTTTTTGTTTTAGGAATTTTGAAAAAAATATATCATTCCTTCTTCCTGTTCGTTTCAGGAATCCTTAAAAAAATCTATTTGCTTCAGGAAATCTGAAAAAAAAACATTATTTCTTCTTTCTGTTCGTTTCACGAACCTTTAAAAAAAAGAATCTTCGTGTATCTTTCAGTTCGTTTCACAAATTCTTGAAAAAAAAATGCAGCGAACTGGCTTTGTAATCATTGTCAGATTTACAGTGCGTCTAATGCCCGGGTTCTCTCTCTCTCTCTTCTTTTGCCCTCCTTCTCCTCTCTAGTCCCATCCCATCCCTCCCATCTTCGTTACCTCTTTCCCTATTCCCTCCTTACTCCATCCCTCCCCTACCCCACCCACCGACCCCTGAGGCGACGGAATCCCCCTTCCCAGGAACTGGAATGGAGTGGTAACATGGCGTCTCGCGTGCGGTATACTCTCGCGGTGGTCAGCGGTTTTATTTACTCCCTTTCGTGGGCATTAACGAGACACTTATAGAAGTCTATTTTCCGTGGGCGTCATATTGGTGTTTGTATGCTGTGTGTATGCCTGTGTGTACATCGCATAAGCTTGTATGTGTATATGTGTATGTAAACAAAGTGTGTGTTAGTGTAAAGTATAGTTATATGAATGTATTTCTATAGTATGTGCGCGTTTATATGTACACACATGTAGGCGCGGATTGCCTACAGTATACCGCGTAAGGTGCACTTAAGCCGTTATGGGCGCCGTTAAAATTTTAAGTTACGAGGATTAAAAAAAAAAGAAAAAAAAAATAGTCCCAAAAATAAGTGTTTTCCGGGAAAAAATTGGTCCTGGATAAAAAGTGGTCCCCCAAAGAAGTGGTCCCAGATAAAAAAAAGTGGTCCTCCCCCCAAAAAATATTTGTCCCCCTAAAAAAAGTGGTCCCGGAAAAAAGTGGTCCCGGAAAAAAGTGGTCCTGAAAAAAGTGGTCCCGGAAAAAAATGTGGTCCCGGAGAAAAAGTGGTCCCAGAGAAAAAGTGCTCCCAGAAAAAAGTGCTCCCAGAAAAAAAGTGGTCCCCCAAAAATGTAGTCCCCCCCCCCCCCCCAAAAAAAAAAAAAGTGGTCCCGATACAGTTTATGAAAATGATTATGGCCCTGGTGAAATAGGGTGATGAAGTGGCTCATAAAGACGATGTTAATTAAAGATTAGGCGCCTTTTTCAATTCGGGCCCAGGGGGGGGATGTTGGGGGGGGGGGGAGGGTAGGATTTCCAATCCCCCCCCCCAACCCCCACCCCACCCCCAACCCCCAACCCCCATGGGGCATTAGCCGTAGGAAACTCGTATTACATAATTCGCTAATCAAAATTCTATTAAATTTCCAGCTGCTGATAAAAGTGGGTTGATTGTCTCTCTCTCTCTCTCTCTCTCTCTCTCTCGTCTCTCTTCTGTCTCTTTTTTTTCATGCGTTCATTGCTACTTTTCCTTTTTTCATATTCTTGCACTTTGTCTTCTCTCTCATCCCTCCTCGTCATACCCCCCCCTTCTCTTCTCTCTCTCTCTCTCTCTCTCTTGTAATCCTTGTCAGACGTTGTTTACAAACAAAGTGAAAGAAAAAATGTCCCTGGTCCAAGCAGGGTTAACAGAGGCATAAACAACAACAACACCATCACCACCACCACCAACAACAACAACATTTCCAAGCATTTCCTTGTTTACAACTCAGGAGGCTCCGGAAAACGCTAGGTTATTAAAAGCACTCGGAATTGGGATGCACTCGCCGTAAACAAAGGTTGCTGTAGTCAATAATAAAAAAAAAAAAATAATAATAATAAAAAAAAATAAAACTAACAAGGTTCTCGAGAATGTCTACGGGAAT
Organism: Macrobrachium nipponense; assembly: GCF_015104395.2. Classification (NCBI taxonomy): domain Eukaryota; kingdom Metazoa; phylum Arthropoda; class Malacostraca; order Decapoda; family Palaemonidae; genus Macrobrachium; species Macrobrachium nipponense. Next base: position 64,470,310 of record NC_087214.1, on the reverse strand, counting down.
GGCGCACCACTTTTCAGGGACTATTGTAGATTTTTAGTATAATTATGTTATTTTATTTTATGTGTTTTTTATTTTGGGTGTGGTTGTATGAGGAACATTAGTGTTGTATTTGTGTAAATGAAACTCTTGCAGTTATATAGCATTTCATGGCCTGTTACGTTTACAGTTACAAATTTGCAATAAGATTTAATAACTTGTAATATTTATATATATAGTATATATATATATATATATATATATATTATATATATATATATATATATTACAAGTTATCTCATTCAATCTTATTGCAAATTTGTAACTATAAACATAATAAATATAGCTGTAGCTGTATATATATATATATATATATATATATATATGCAAATTTGTAACTATAAACATAATAAATATGCTGTAGCTGTATATATATATACAATATATATATATATATATATATATATATATATATATATATATGATGTGTTCGTCAGCTTGGTGATGACATCATGTGGCTGGCTCCCCCAGGGTCGTACGTGGGTGGGGGGGGGGGGGGGGGTGTGGGGGGAGCTGGGGCCTGGCGTGATGTCAACGGTGCAATGACCTACCCCTACCCCAAAGTTAAGTTTTGCTGCTCAGAGCTTTTCATAAATGTATTATTGTCAGATTTATTTCTATAATATTCCAACTCCTTGTTGTAAATCCTTCAAGAATCTGACTTATATATTATTAATTAATAATATTCGTGAAGGTTTAGGATCAACCTAGACTAGCTATCTTATTTATATCTTGAAAAGATAGAAGACGAACAGAAAGTCTGTTATTTTTAATGTCTTGAGTCTAATTCAGACGTTTCCCATTTTATTGTTTGTTGTGCGAGAGAATTCTCTGACTTTTTTTTTATTTCATTTTTTTGTCCGTTTTGGAAAAAAATTAATATTTTGTAATAAATTACAATAAATATTCCTAAATTCTTTTGTCTGCTTTGAAGAATTGAGCATTCCACAAAAAAGTAATTATAAATACTTTCAATTTATTTTTTGTTCGCTTTGAAGAAATTAATGTTATAGAAAGAAATTTTTCTAAATATTTTGCATTTCATTTTAGTTTGCATTGAAGAAATTAATATTTAGAAAACAATTATTTTAGTGGGTTTTGACATTTGAGATGTATTAGTCAAAATTATTATTATTATTATTATTATTATTATTATTATTATTATTATTATTATATTATTATTTAAAAAATTATTTTTATTATTATTTCTTATTAACTTATTTAACGTAAATATTGAATGCGTCAAGAACTAGATATCCAAATTTAAAATTAGGCCTACTTACAAATTGTGTTTATGTATTTGTGCGCTTGTTTGTATGTGCGTGGGTGTGTACTTGCAAATTGTGTGTCTGCAATTATGTGTTTGTGTATTTGAAAATTGTTTGCGTGTGCTTGTTTGAGTATACTTGCAAATTGTGTGAGTTCATGTGTTTGTTTGTATATGGAATGAGGGTTTGAAATTTAAAGATTCTCTCTCTCTCTCTCTCTCTCTCTCTCTCTCTCTCTCTCTCTCTCTCTCTCGTATGCAAGATTCCGAATCCGAGTTCGAAAAGTTTAATTGAGATACAGAGATCTAAGAAAAATTCTCCGACTTGAAGTTGGTCTTTCGTCGGGAAGTCCATCCAATTTTTAGTGATGGCTGTTTGTCCGTTCATCCGCCCTCAGATCTTAAAAACTACTGAGGCTAGAGGGCTGCAAATTGGTATGTTGATCGCCCACCCTCCAATCATCAGACATACCAAATTGCAGCCCTCTAGCCTCAGTACTTTTGATATTATTAAAGGTTAAAGTTAGGTGCCAACAACACAGGCCACCGGCGGGCCGTGACTGAGCGTGTCATACAGCGTTACAAGCTGTGCAGAAAGCTTGAGCGCATTGCTTTTGCTTGAGACTACTCTCATAACCCTTTTCTAGCCCAGTCTCGAAGGATATAGAGAAACTGCGAAGGGAAGAATGAAATTCATGTGAAATGGGAACACAGAGGCAGGAGATGATATCCAAAGCCTGGTAGAAGGGAGATGAAATACGTTAGGAACCGCTCGCGAGGTGTAGAGTGAGAAGTCGTAGCCTGACAGGCGTTCCTAGATGGCCTGAAAGTGATTCACCTTTTTTTAATTTTTATTTTTTTTATTTTTTCGGGAAAGTTGTGAAAACTTTTGTATTGATCAATGAAAGCGCTTCAAGTTTTCCCTTTTTGGGGGGAAAGATTCAAGAGTTCTTTTGAAAGTTAGAAGAATAACAAAGTTTTGCTGAAAAAAGACGATAAACTTAAAGTGAAAATGAAACCAGTCTTCCGGAAAGGTAAACCGAGTATTAGATTATGAGCTCTGTGCTAGAACCCGGCGCTTCGCGTCACGTTCCCCCCCCCCCCCCCCCTTCCAACCCTGCCCCACCCGGGGTGGACAAACAGGTTTTCAGAAGGAAAGTGGGTGGGTGTGTCTCGTCTCCCCTAGCCTCACGATCCCCCCTACCTACCACGGCCCCACCCGGGGCGGACAAACAAGAAAGATCCACTCGGTTGTTATTATTAAAAATAGAATACAATTACAAAACCCTCCGTGATTTGTACTTAGATATTTTACGAGAGAGAGAGAGAGAGAGAGAGAGAGAGAGAGAGAGAGAGAGAGAGGTTTTCCTACTTTATTGAGATACACTTTATACTCTCTCGAATAGAATAAATGGACGACGATATGAAGAACGGTCATGTTTGTATGTTTATGATGGTTTTGCGCTATGTAGGGTTTGCGCAATTGTATGTTGTTTTATGTTCTTGTGTTCACGCGTGTTTTAGGAGCGCTTATATGCGTGTATGTGTTTGTGTGTGTATGGGTATATGAATGTAGATGTCAATAAATTTATATATATATATGTATATATATATATATATATATATATATTTATATGTGTGTGTACATATGCATACATAAATACATTCATATAGTACACAAACTCATATATATATATAATATACTATATATATATATATATATATATATATATATGTGTGTGTGTGTATGCACTATGTGTACCTGTATGTATGTGTATATGTGTGTGGGTATACTTATACTATATAAATACATATATACAAACTCATATATATATATATATATATATATATATACATACATACATACATACATATACATACAAGCATACACGTACACATATATACATACATAAATACATATATGTATACATATATAATTCGTATACTATAACCATCCCTTACTGTAGTATATTATAATACCCCAGCGCGTTTCCTGCGAATGTGTAGTATATAGTAAATATATAGTACACCGTTTTTTGGCAGCGTCTGACAGCCCACTGAATATTTTACAAGATGATGGTGTCGTCTTCCTCACTAAAAGGGAGCCATGCTTTTTGGCAAATGCACTCCAACCCCCCCCCCCCCTCCCCCCACCTCCAAGCATGCAAATGCTCGCTAGGAAGCTTGCTGATGACGGGGAATTTTTTTTATGCGGTTGATTTTTTTTTTTAAAGGAACACAGAGGATCATTGAGAATACCGGAATATGCCACGAGGGCTGAAGGCGCATAAATTCTTGTAGTAGTTGCGGGAATATAGAAGATGCGAATTCCAAAATGTTATCTGTTGGATTAAAATCATTCCTTGGAAAGTTTAGAGGTGAAAAGGTTTGCAGAATCCGGGAAAAGAGAGGTAGGGATAGAGTTCCGAAGCCATGAGAAGTGGTGCTGTTATCCACTGATTTCATTCTTCTTCTTCTTCCCAGCTGGTTCCCATTTTTATATGGGGTCGCCGTTTCCATCTATTTCTATCCTGCGCTTCTGCCTCATCAATTCCCTTCTCATGTAAGTCTCCTCTCACACAGTCCTTCCATCTCTTTCTTGGTCTCCCTCTTCTTCTTCTTCCTTGAACCTCCATCCCCATAGTATGTCTCCCAGCGTGGTCCTCATCTCTCCTCTACAGGTGTCCATACCATCTCAGCCTCCCCTCCTGCACTTTCTTTTATACTTCCACCACCTTAGTCGACCCCCTTATGTAGTCATTTCTGATCCTATCTTCTCTTGTTACCCCAGGCATCCACCTAAGCATTCTCCTTTCTGCCACATCCATCTTCTTCTGCTCTGTTTTTCTCATGCTTGCTGTTTCTTCTGTACCATACAGCATTGCTGTTCTTACCACCGTCTTGTGAAATTTTCCTTTTAACCTAAGCGGTACTCTTTTGTCACAAAGAACTCCAGAGGCTGCTCTCCAGTTGTTCCAGCCTGCCTGTACCCGATGTTTTATATACTTCTTCTTCCATACTTCCTCCAGCATTAAAAAAAAGATCCCAAATACTTAAACTTAACTCTCTTTATTTGCTCTCCGCCAAGCTGAATACTTTCTCTATCATCCCCCTCAGTGGTGGTACACATATATTCTGTCTTAGATCTACTTATTCTCATTCCTCTGTCCTCAGTCCAGTACTTGTCTCCATCTTTCCAATTTCATTTCCAGATCTTCCCTGCTCTCTGCACACAGAACAATATCATCCGCATACAATACTGCCTCCCTTACTTCCTCTGTTATAACATCCATCACTATGTTAAAGATAAATGGGCTCAAAGCCGACCCCTGGTGTAATCCTACTCTCACCTCAAAACCCTCTGCCTCCCCAACACTGCTCCTCACTCTGGTAAATACATTCCGGTACATTCTTGTATCAATCGCGCATACTTCTCTGGCACCATCTTCTCCCTCAGACTTCTCCATACCTCTTGTCTCGGGACTCGGTCATAAGCCTTTTCAAGGTCAATGAATACCATATGTAGGTCCCTTTGCCTTTCCCTGAATTTCTCCATTAGTTGCCTCAGACAAAATATACCATCTGTTGTTCCCCTTCCCTTCATAAATCCCATCTGCTCTTTACCTATTTGTACTTCTTCTCTCAGTCTAGCATCTATCATCCTTTCCAGTATCTTCAAAGTATGGGACGTCAATTTAATGCCCCTATAATTACCACTATCCACTGATTTCATTATTGGAGTTTTTGTGTTTGGTTCCTCCAAAAAAAGTATGTGGTGTTGTTTCTCCAGTGGGTATGATGTGTTATTTCTCTAATGACTATGTGGTGTTGTTTCTCCAATGAGTATGCGGTGTTGTTTATCTAGAGATTATGTGGTGTTGTTTCTCTAACGAGTATAAGGTCTGGTTCCTCCAAGAAAGTATGTGGTGTTGTTTCTCCAGTGAGTGTGAGGTTTTGTTTCTCCTAGGAGTATGTGGTGTTGTTTCTCCAAAAAAAGTATGTGGTGTTGTGTCTCCAGTGAGTATGCGGTGTTGTTTCTCCAAAAAAAGTATGTGGTGTTGTGTCTCCAGTGAGTATGGGGTGTTGTTTCTCCAATTTGCAGCCCTCTAACCTCGGTCGTTTTGAAGAAAAAAAAAAAAAGTGCGGATGGAGACAAATACAGATATCCGCAGGTGTTGGTGGGAAAGTAAATTACCTGTAGTTAAACGAATGAACTTTGTAATTTACGCTTCGAGAAAAAAAAAGCGAGCTGTGATTAGAATGAAAATAAAAGGCGCTGGTGGTAGTTTTTAAGACCTCATAAAGTCTCTCTCTCTCTCTCTCTCTCTCTCTCTCTCTCTCTCTCTCTCTCTCTCTCTCTCTCTCTCTCTCTGAGTAAAACAAGTCAAAGTACGAGTAGTTGAAGACATTAAAAGCAGCTATGCTTCCGCGAAGTACACACACACACACACACACGCACGCACACACACACACACACACACACACCACACACACACACAGAGAGAGAGAGAGAGAGAGAGAGAGAGAGAGAGATAGAGAGAGAGGTAGTAAATCTCAAAAGAGCGAACGAATAAAGACATAAAAGATGTATGTATAAAGTTGTGCTGTAGAGAAGAGTCAATGATATATATATTATATATTATATATATATATATATAGATATATATATATATATATATATTATATATATATATATATATATATATATCTATATATATAGATATGTATATATTATATATATATATAAGATATAAAGCTTGATTTGCGTATAGGTGACAACGGTATATACTAGTAAGAGCGTATGAGGAAGTCATAAAAGTGTTCTATATATATATATATATATATATATATATATATATATATATATATTTAATGTGTAGAATATAATAATATTAAATGTAAATAATGGAGTTATAGTTTAAAACTGAGTAAGTGGACACACCCCCCCTCAACAAGAACAACAACAGCAACAACAAAGTAGAAATAAGCACAAACAAATAATTCATATAAATCACACAAATGGCTCATTTTTTTTTATTGTTTTCCAGAGGAGAAAAACAACCCTGTTCATGTCAGTGTACCTTGTCTGAACGAAGGTTTTTTTTTATTTATTTATATATATGAATTCCATTTCATTATTATGTGAGAGGGAAAATTTAAATGATGTTTTGATTATAATATGCAATTTCATTGACACCCTAATGTTTTTTCGTTTCCAAATAATACAGCGAGTTGTAGTTCCATACCCCTAGAATGATTGATTTCTTTACATTTTAATCTTTGTAATTACTATTATTATATCCTCCAAGACTTACTCCTCCCCATACCTGTGTTTTTATTGGCGTATGGTAAGGCTCAATTATATTACAATGTGACTCCATGTTGGGTGTGCTGATCTATGACCTATTTCTTCAATAATTAGAATGTTTTACCTTCCATTCAAGAGGTGTCAAAGTCTGCGCGTGAAATTTTAGCATAGTCCCCCCCTCCCCAATTCCACATGCGATCCCATTTTCTACCTTGCAATTCATCTCTGTCTCCCTTGGCACCCAGAAGATCATCCCATTTTCTTTTACATTGTTTACATTCGAGACTACAGACTTGCCCCCAATAATTAGGTTTAAAATAATATATATATCTTTTTCTTACTGAATAATGTAGAATGGAAGTTCCCCATTGACTGGTCATTCATTCATTTACGTGGTCTGCAATCTACCCACTTATCCTACTTACAACACTTATAATTATTATATTTATTATTAATGAAAGTGATTATATAATATAATATAGTATATATCATATTTATATATATATATATCTCTTTAATATTTATTGTCCTGCGTATTTTTGCCTATTTAATTTGTTACTGTTTCAGGTGGTGAAGAAATGGTAATAATCTTAGTTATTGATTGGTATAAACTACATGTTTTATTTTAATTTTTTTTTATTTTTAATTTGTAGAAGTAAATCAGTGTATGCATGATGTATATGAGTCTCAAGTAGATTTATTTATTTCTTTTTGATGAGGTAGATATTTGATGTATATCACATTTAAATGTTAATCCATTATGTGCACTTACGTATATTTAAGTGTTTGTGTGTAATGTATGTGTATGTATATGTATATGTGCATTTATATATATAATATCTATATACGTTATATATCTATAATATGTAAATTATATATAGTAATATTAAATATATATAATATTAATATATATATATATATATATATATATAATTATATATTTTATTTATATATATATATATATATTATAATTATAATATATATATATATAATATATATATATTATATATCATTCGAGCTACAAATGTCCTTTAATATCTAATTCGCTCTACCTCGGAATTAATATATTTTCATATATGTACCGAAGGGGAATTTTTAGTTGATAATAATTTCGTTCCCTCATGGGATCGAACCACTGTCCAACGGAGAGGCACGAAATCAGGACCGAAATTGACGTTACCGATTCGGTCAATGTCGGTCCTGATTTCGTGCCTGTCCGTTGGACGGTGGTTCGATCCCATGAGGGACGAAATTAAATATTATCAACTAAAAAATTCCCCTTCGGTACATATATGAAATATATCAATTTCCGAGGTAGAGTGTATTAGATATTAAGGACATTTGTAGCTCGAATGATTTATATAAATCACGGTATCACGGTGATGTGATAATTATTCTTCATATATATATATATATATATATATATATATATATATATATATATGAAGAATAATTATCACATCACCGTGATACCGTGATTTATATAAATTTGTATGTATATATATATATATATATATATATATATATATATATATATATATATATACATATATATATACATACAAATTACATTCACATATCCATGCATAAATATACGTCTGCATACCCATGTATACACTCAGTATGTACTTTGTACGTGTGTAATCAATCATTTAGAGAGTATAAAAAATAAAAAATAAATAAAAAAATACAAAAGACAGTGTGTGCATAATGTATTCCTTCGCCTCCCAGCAACGTTCGGCTGAGCCATCCGGACATGCGAAAGCTGCTGTCCAACCCCTCGGAGAAAGAATCCTACAAACACCCCGTGTAAGTTGTTTAAGAGTGATCCTCTCTCTCTCTCTCTCCCTCTCTCTCTCCCCTTCTTCTTCTCCTTCTTCTTCTCCTTCTTCCTCTTCTCCTTCTTCTCCTTATTCCTCTTCTCCTTCTTCTTCTTCTCCTCCTCCTCCTCCTCATCCTTCTTATTCTTCTCCTTCTTCCTCTTCTCCTTCTCCTCCTCCCTCTTCTTCTCATTTTTCTTCTTCTCCTCCTTCTTTTCCTCCTCCTCCTTCTTCTTCTCATTTTTCTTCTTCTCCTTCTTCTTTTCCTCCTCCTCCTTCTTCTTCTTCTTCTTCTTCTCCTCCTCCTCCTTCCTTCTTCTTCTCCTCCTTCTTCTTCTTCTTCCTCTTCTCCTTCTTCTCCTCCTCCTCCTTCTTCTTCTCCTCCTTCCTTCCTCCTCCTCCTCTCCTTCCTCCTCCTCCTCTTCTTCTCCTCCTTCCTCTTCTTCTCTCCTCCTCCTCCTCCTTCCTTCCTCCTTCTTCTCCTCCTCCTCTCCTTCCTTCTTCCTCTTCCTTCTCCTCCTTCCTTCTCTCTTCTCCTTCCTCTCCTTCTTCTTCCTCCTCCTCCTCCTCCTTCTTCTCCTCCTCCTTCCTCCTTCCTTCTTCTTCCTCCTCCTCCTCCTTCCTCCTCCTTCTCTCCTCCTCTCCTCTTCTCCTCCTTCCTCCTCCTCCTCCTTTTCCTCCTCCTCTCCTCTCTCCTCCTCCTCCTCCTCCTTCCTCCTCCTCCTCCTCCTCCTCCTTTTCCTTCCTCCTTCCTCCTCCTCTTTCTCCTCCTTCTCTTCTTGTTCCTCTTCTCCTTCTTCCTCTCCTTCTTCTCCTCCTCCTTCTTCTCTTTCTCCTTCTTCTTCTCCCTCTTCTTCTTCTCCTTCTTCTTCTTTTCCTCCTCCTTCTTCTCCTCCTCCTTTTCCTCCTCCTTCTTCTTCTCCTCCTTATTCTTCTTCTCTTCTTCCTTCTTCTTCTTCTCTTCTCTTCTCCTCCCTCCTCTCTTCTCTTCTTCTTCTCTCTTCTTCTTCTTCTTCTTCTTCTCCTTCCTCCTTCTTCTTCTCCTCCTCCTTCTCCTCCTCCTCTCCTCCTCCTTATTCTTCTCCCTCTTCTTCTCCTCCTTCCCCTTCTCCTTCTCCTTCTTCTTCTCCTCCTCCTTCTTCTCTTTCTCCTTCTTCTTCTCCCTCTTCTTCTTCTTCTCTTCTCCTTCTCTTTCTCCTCCTCCCTCTTCTCCTCCTTCTCCTCCTCCTCCTCCTACTCGTCTGTCGCCCTTGAGGACCAGCTTCAAGCATGATCGCGGGAAGAATCCTCTCAAGGGTGAGACCATGTACGCGCCAAGGTCACCAGCCATAATATATATATATATATTTGTTTTGCCTTGATGTTGGAGGAGCTATACCGCTATTACTAATTAACTCTATACTACTACTGCCTGACGATGCTAAAACCAAGATGGCGTCTGTTTTATTTCTTTTTTTTCGTTTTTGTTTGGTCGCTTCCTCTTTTTTTCCTCTTTTTTTTTTTAAATGCTTTCCGAACTAACTCGTGTCCTACTTCGCTTTCCTGGAGATGCTGTTAGCGTATATTTTTGAGGACTGATTGCTTGATTGATTGATTGGTTGACTGACTCTTCGTTTCGTGACGTTTTTGCTGTGTCATTAACCGTTTTTAGCTGTCCAAACTCGAGTATGTCGCCTCTCTTTTCTGTGTCAGGAGGAGCGAATTCTCGTTATCAAGACCTCCCTAGCAGCAATGACTGACTCAGTTGCACTAGTACTAACAATTAAGATGAATTAACACCAGTATCTGACCCTTCCGCGTGTCAGTAACATTGGCATTTTTTTTTTAATTATAAGGGTGTAATTAACTAGCATGTAACTTTGATTTGCGTTAACTAGGAGTGAAGTGTGATTGCTAGAACTAGACGCTAATTGGTAAACCTAGTGCGTCATTAAGGGTAATTTACACTAATGCTTAATTTAATCGTTAGAACGAGTATCTTATAGTAACTCATTGGCTTAATATTTAATGTATGAATTAGTTAAATACGGAGAATTGTGACCATAGAGTTTCATCAGTGATGACGTCACTCTTTTGTGATATTTTTTTTTTTTTATATATAATTCAGCCAATGACTTCACAAGAATATCTGTCAGCTGTGAATTAACAATTGCCAATGTGATATTGATGGAGCCAGCAGGCATTTTTTTGTTATTAAAATCAATTGTCATTATGCGTTCTATTCCCTCAGTAATTCATTTTCCATCATTGACAGAAATTAATGGAAATTTCTATATATCGAGACATGCCATCGCAAAATGATTGTGTTCCCTAAACGGAGAATGATTTTTCCGCAACCATTTATTTTTCACGTCCGAAATTCACAACTTTTTGTATATGATCTAATTCCATGAAAAAGTTCTTACTGACAATCATTTTAAATTGAAGGAAACCATTGAATTTTAAAATTAAGGGGAAACTGCCTTAGAAGTCCAGAGTCAAGTTGATCTAGGTATCTCTTCAGAGTGTTTAGTGCCTCGTGGTTAGATTGGCCAGAAGCTGTGTTTAGAGAAGCTACTACATGTTTGTGTATATGGCTAAACGCCGTTGTGTTTAGTGCTGTGTAAATAAATAAAAAAAGCTATGTTTAGATGTGCTACTAGATGTTTTTGATGTGGCTAATTGCTGTGTTGAGAGCTTTCAGAAACTGTGTGTTTAGGTTGGCAAAACACTGTTCGTAGGTGCTGTACACCCTTGTAAAGACTAAACACAAGGTTTAGCATCGATCAAACGACATGTTTAGGCGTGTCAAAAGCTAGATGGTAAGCTTAGACAGACTGACAGCTGTGATCTATAGGTAACTTAATGATCAATTGTGTATAGAAATAAAACTAGGAAGTTGATCAGAATTCACCAAAAAACCTGTTTGTAGATGGGCTCAACAAAATATTCTTCAGAGTTTACAAAACTGTTTTGTATGAGCTAGAACTTTTGTTTTAGAGCTAACTAAAGTTGTGTTTAAACGGGGGAAGAGATTTGCTTAGAATAACCAATTTTTGCTTAGATCTCCATCAGACTCTGGTGAGGGTCTCCAAATATTTATTTTTTTTAAGGTAGAGATGTTTAGGCGTGCCAAAACCGACGCTTATTAAGAATTTTACAGCTATGCTTAGGAGGGTTCTAAACTATGTCCAGAACAGGCAAAATATGTTCAGAAAGGCTAAACACTAATGCTTTGAAGCTACCGAATAATCCATGCTTCTAGGAATTAAAAATGCTTAGATGCTCCTCAATCAATGCTTCGAGGGGACGTAGTAAAAAAACCATGCTTAGAGTATTGTAGAATCATGTTTAGATGGACTGAGAGCTATGTTTAGAGCCGCTTAAAGACGCGACTAGCAAGACTTGTAGAATGCCATAAACGTTTAGAGGTCTCCCAGTTGTATAAAAGCCAGGCAGAAGGCACATTGCTGGAGTGGCTGATAGAACTCGCTTATGTGTGGTCTTGTCGTCTTTGAAAGCCTCACAACGCTTTAAAAAAAAAAAAAAAAAAAAAAAAAAAGATTTTTTGTGTGGAAATGTTGACTTGCAAAGCTGAACAAGAACAGTGTGGCCCGTTGTCTTTGCTTGCAAGTGCACTGAAATAAAAAAAAATTAAAAAAAGCAAAGACGGTTGTCTATTGCTAGGTAATTGCTTGAATTGTTTACATTTTTTTTTTTTTTTGTCTCATATCCACTTGTTCTTTCATATATCATGTCCCATTGTCATTGCTTTGTATCAAGTGACTTCATCATGTATATGCTTCAATTCAGATGTCATAATAGTATTTGAATTGTGCCTTATAGGATAGTGAGTTCCTAGAGTATATACTTATAGGTGAATATTTGTATGTGTTAACAGTTGTGATAATTTGGCACTTATCGTTTTGTTGTTATTTTGAGTTATTGACAACCATAGATGGTTAGATCCGTTGAATTATTTACAATATTAAAACCTTCACATCTCCACTGTCTCATCCTCAAATAATTATATAATATCAAAATAGTTTAGCAGAGGTTGATAATATAAAACAAAAGGAATGTTGTCCCTCACGACCACTACAGTAGAATGTCTCTCAGAATCGTCAGAGGAACTGTTACTTGTGCCAAATAGATTTTTCAGAAGTTTCAGAGCTATAGTTCAGTGTGACCCCTTACAGAGAAGTATTTTTAAAAATTTTCAGAGAAAATGTCCTCATGACCCCAGCAAAACAATTTACCCCAGAATCTTCAGAGGAATTGTTGCTTGTGACCCCCACGAAGGGAAGTTTCTTAAAAATTCCTATTTTGACAGGAATTTGTCGTTGCGAAAAACGAAAGCAAATTGAGGATCTTACAGGCAGCTTTATACATCAATACCCCCAATATAACCTTTGCTTATAACTAGTTATTCAATTGATTATCTTCTCTGTAAATTTACAGATTTGTGCTTGGGAACGTAAGCTCTTAAGATTTTTATAAAAGCAGGATTTACAGTCCCTGTGAAAATTGTATTGTCAGCTTGGAAAACAATTATTATGAAGGAAATAATTACACATATAAATAGAATCAATTGAAATTCAACAATATATATTAACCAATGAAGGAATAGCAAAGAATTCTGGGTATTTCTGGTGATGAAAGTTCACGCTCGACGTGGTTCGGAAGTCACTAATAAACCCGTTGGTCCCGTTGCTGAATAACCACTGGTGGTTCCATGCGGCGTAAAAACGCCATACATACAACAAACAAACAAACAAACAAGCATAGGAAGGCGTTTGGGTGCTTGCAGACGCTTTCGGGAAGCAAGATTGGTTTTCGACAATTATTTTTGTATGAATACCCTGATCGAGGAAGCAGGTTCCATTAGGCGACAGAGGCTGAGGGGGAAATTGCAGAAAGTTGGTCGAAAGGAGATGTAATAAGTCTAATAAGATATAAGACTGGAATTGTCTTATGTCAAAGAGGATGAGTTGAATAAGACGCACCACTAGAAGGAAAGAGAGAGGAATTTAGATATTTAAGTAGATAATAAAAACGCGAATAGTTTGCGGCCTGTATTTCAAACACTAGGGACGAAGCGATGGTAGAGAGCTTCAAATCAAAATAATTCATCTAAAATGTAAGAGTTTATGGAATGCAGAAATTCGAGCTAGTTCTACGAGAAAAATGGAAGTAGATTGTAGTTGACGTAGTAGGAAAAATAAGATGAAAAAAATTGGAAATCAAATAAAAGATAATTGGTCGAAAAATGTTTTAAATATATTTAGAATGAGATAAGAAGCTAGGTCAAAACTGCTAATAAAATAAACCAGATTTCGTTTAAGTAGTAGAGGATAAAAAACAACAGATTTTTAGAAGACTTAGTGGTAGGTATCACTCAGGAGAAGTCAGGCGGCTCTGTGTCACGTCAGTACCTTGATGAGGAATAATTTATTTTATTTTATTTATCATTATTATTTTCTTTTTATTGTTCACACGCTTTCATGGTATGATTCTTGAGTCTCAAACTGCCTTGTGGTTCTTCCGTTGATGCTCTTGTGTATGTGTGTGTGTGTGTGTATATATATATATATATATATATATATATATATATATATATATATAATGTGTGTACGTATACCCATCATATGTCTCTACATTCTTGTACATACATCAGTATCCACTGAGGAGGTAAGTTAAGACGACGAACTTCATAAATATATCCTTCTGCAGTATCTCGGAAAAAAACAGTTAACAGGTCACTAGTAGCTAATGTTGCTAGCAATCACTTGACTATAGTAGATTCACATCAACCGTGCATCTGATGTCTACGCCAGTCCCTTTACGACGCTCCTGATTGCCTGTTGATAAGGCAATCACAGGGTTGGACTCTCTTAGTTTCTCTCTCTCTCGAGAGAGAGAGTTCACATAAGCAGGATGTATTATGTTCCACCTCTCCCGAGGGATACCTTTGAAAAACGTATCCCTGTGGAGAGGTGGAACCTACTACATCCTGCTTATGTGAACTCTCATTGATAGAGACCGAGGAGAGTTTCCAGCCCTGTGATTGGCATATCAACAGCCAACCAACCAGGAGCGTCGT
>NC_087214.1:64445797-64450797 GCF_015104395.2 Macrobrachium nipponense | reverse complement strand
TTTGCCCAGTTTTTAAGGCGAAACTCCTACGTGAATTTGATCTCCTTTCTTCTTTGTAAAATTGCTAATCATACAATTGAGTGAATGTGTAAAATGCTAATTATAGAATTTATTAATTTTGTAAAATGCTAATTATAGAATTTATTAATTTTGTAAGATGCTAATTATAGAATTTATTAATTTTGTAAAATGCTAATTATAGAATTTATTAATTTTGTAAAATCCTAATTATAGAATTTATTAATTTTGTAAAATGCTAATTATAGAATTTATTAATTTTGTAAAGTGCTAATTATAGAATTTATTAATTTTGTAAAGTGCTAATTATAGAATTTATTAATTCTGTAAAATGCTAATTATAGAATTGAGGGCCTCAGAACCACAAGGTGGTAAACGCCACTTTTTAAAAAATGAGTAAATTGCCCTCAAAGTCTAGCATTCATTACTCTGCTTCTAAGAAAGATATTGATTTAAACTAAGTTTCATATGAAAGCCCTACCCTTTATAAATTTTTGGTGAAAATTTAAAAAAAATTGTGGGATGCGCTTGTACGCTAGCATTCAAAATGTACGCCTAACCCCCCACATTTGTGTATATTTCATTCATAACCAGCACTTAAACCATAATTAAATGTGTAAAAGGATAATAAAGTGTTATTATATTCGTGCTATAACAGCAATAAATGTAATAATAATAATAATAATAATAATAATAATAATAATAGTAATAATAGCAATGATAATAATAATAATAATAATAATAATAATAATAATAATAATAATAATAATAATAATAATAATAATAATAATAATAATAATAATAATAATAAAATGGTAATGAAGAACAGTAGGAGAAGGAAAACCAACCTAAGCATGGCATGGATAGACTATAAGAAAGCCTTCGACATGATACCACACACATGGCTAATAGAATGCCTGAAAATATATGGGGCAGAGGAAAATACCATCAGCTTCCTCAAAAATACAATGTGCAACTGGAATACAATACTTACAAGCTCTGGAATAAGACTAGCAGAGGTTAATATCAGGAGAGGGATCTTCCAGGGCGACTCACTGTCCCCACTACTCTTCGTAGTAGCCATGATTCCCATGACAAAAGTACTACAGAAGATGGATGCCGGGTACCAACTCAAGAAAAGAGGCAACAAAATCAACCATCTGATGTTCATGGACGACATCAAGCTGTATGGTAAGAGCATCAAGGAAATAGATACCCTAATCCAGACTGTAAGGATTGTATCTGGGGACATCAGAATGGAGTTTGGAATAGAAAAATGCGCCTTAGTCAACATACAAAAAGGCAAAGTAACGAGAACTGAAGGGATAAAGCTACCAGATGGGAGCAACATCAAACACATAGATGAGACAGGATACAAATACCTGGGAATAATGGAAGGAGGAGATATAAAACACCAAGAGATGAAGGACACGATCAGGAAAGAATATATGCAGAGACTCAAGGCGATACTCAAGTCAAAACTCAACGCCGGAAATATGATAAAAGCCATAAACACATGGGCAGTGCCAGTAATCAGATACAGCGCAGGAATAGTGGAATGGACGAAGGCAGAACTCCGCAGCATAGATCAGAAAACCAGGAAACAAATGACAATACACAAGGCACTACACCCAAGAGCAAATACGGACAGACTATACATAACACGAAAGGAAGGAGGGAGAGGACTACTAAGTATAGAGGACTGCGTCAACATTGAAAACAGAGCACTGGCAATATCTGAAAACCAGTGAAGACGAGTGGCTAAAGAGTGCATGGGAAGAAGGACTAATAAAAGTAGACGAAGACCCAGAAATATACAGAGACAGGAGAAAGACAGAAAGAACAGAGGACTGGCACAACAAGCCAATGCACGGACAATACATGAGACAGACTAAAGAACTAGCCAGCGATGACAATTGGCAATGGCTACAGAGGGGAGAGCTAAAGAAGGAAACTGAAGGAATGATAACAGCGGCACAAGATCAGGCCCTAAGAACCAGATATGTTCAAAGTACGATAGACGGAAATAACATCTCTCCCATATGTAGGAAGTGCAATACGAAAAATGAAACCATAAACCACATAGCAAGTGAATGCCCGGCACTTGCACAGAACCAGTACAAAAAGAGGCATGATTCAGTGGCAAAAGCCCTCCACTGGAGCCTGTGCAAGAAACATCAGCTACCTTGCAGTAATAAGTGGTACGAGCACCAACCTGAGGGAGTGATAGAAAACGATCAGGCAAAGATCCTCTGGGACTATGGTATCAGAACGGATAGGGTGATACGTGCAAATAGACCAGACGTGACGTTGATTGACAAAGTCAAGAAGAAAGTATCACTCATTGATGTCGCAATACCATGGGACACCAGAGTTGAAGAGAAAGAGAGGAAAAAATGGATAAGTATCAAGATCTGAAAATAGAAATAAGAAGGATATGGGATATGCCAGTGGAAATCGTACCCATAATCATAGGAGCACTAGGCACGATCCAAGATCCCTGAAAAGGAATCTAGAAAAAAACTAGAGGCTGAAGTAGCTCCAGGTCTCATGCAGAAGAGTGTGATCTAGAAACGGCACACATAGTAAGAAAAGTGATGGACTCCTAAGGAGGCAGGATGCAACCCGGAACCCCACACTATAAATACCACCCAGTCGAATTGGAGGACTGTGATAGAACAAAAAAAAAAATAATAATAATAATAATAATAATATATAAAAAATATATATATAAAAATAATATCAATAATAATGGTAATACAGTAATATTGGTTAATGATATTGATAATAATAATAATTATAATAAAATGTGTACTCACCATGAAAATACTTTCGTGGTATAACAATCATGGATGTTATACTGATAATAATAATAATAATAATAATAATAATAATAATAATAATTTTTGGTTTCATTTTTCGTATTGCACTTCCTACATATGGAGAGATGTTATTTCCATCTATCGTTCTTTGAACATATCTGGTTCTTAGGGCCTGATCTTGTGCCGCTGTTATCATTCCTTCAGTTTCCTTCTTTAGCTCTCCCCTCTGTAGTCATTGCCATGTGTCATCGCTGGCTAGTTCTTTAGTCTGTCTCATGTATTGTCCGTGCATTGGTTTGTTGTGCCAGTCCTCTGTTCTGTCTGTCATTCTCCTGTTTCTGTATATTTCTTGGTCTTCGTCTACTTTTATTAGTCCTTCTTCCCATGCACTCTTGAGCCACGCGTCTTCACTGGTTTTCAGATATTGCCCCAGTGCTCTGTTCTCGGTGTTGACGCAGTCCTCTATACTTAGTAAGTCCTCTCCCTCCTTCCTTTTCGTGTTATGTATAGTCTGTCCGTATTTGCTCTTGGGTGTAGTGCTTTGTGTATTGTCATATGTTTCCTGGTTTTCCTGATCTATGCTGCGGAGTTCTGCCTTCGTCCATTCCACTATTCCTGCGCTGTATCTGATTACTGGCACTGCCCATATGTTTATGCCTTTTATCATATTTCCGGCGTTGAGTTTTGACTTGAGTATCGCCTTGAGTCTCTGCATATATTCTTTCCTGATCGTGTCCTTCATCTCTTGGTGTTTTATATCCCCTCCTTCCATTATTCCCAGGTATTTGTATCCTGTCTCATCTATGTGTTTGATGTTGCTCCCATCTGGTAGCTTTATCCCTTCAGTTCTCGTTACTTTGCCTTTTGTATGTTGACTAAGGCGCATTTTTCTATTCCAAACTCCATCCTGATGTCCCCAGATACAATCCTTACAGTCTGGATTAGGGTATCTATTTCCTTGATGCTCTTACCATACAGCTTGATGTCGTCCATGAACATCAGATGGTTGATTCTGCCTCTTTTCTTGAGTTGGTACCCGGCATCCATCTTCTGTAGTACTTTTGTCATGGTAATCAATGCTACTACGAAGAGTAGTGGGGACAATGAGTCGCCCTGGAAGATCCCTCTCCTATATTAACTCTCTGCTAGTCTTATTCCAGAGCTTGTAAGTATTGTATTCCAGTTGCGCCATTGTTATTTTTGAGGAAGCTGATGGTGTTTTTTTTTTTTTTTTTTTTGTACTGGTTCTGTGCAAGTGCCGGGCATTCGCTTGCTATGTGGTTTAAAATGAAACCATAAACCACATAGCAAGCGAATGCCCGGCACTTGCACAGAACCAGTACAAAAAGAGGCATGATTCCGTTGGCAAAAGCCCTCCACTGGAGCCTGTGCAAGAAACATCAGCTACCTTGCAGTAATAAGTGGTACGAGCACCAACCTGAGGGAGTGATAGAAAACGATCACGCAAAGATCCTCTGGGACTATGGTATCAAGACGGATAGGGTGATACGTGCAAACAGACCAGACGTGACGTTGATTGACAAAGTCGAGAAGAAAGTATCACTCATTGATGTCGCAATACCATGGGACACCAGAGTTGAAGAGAAAGAGAGGGAAAAAATGGATAAGTATCAAGATCTGAAAATAGAAATAAGAAGGATATGGGATATGCCAGTGGAAATCGTACCCATAATCATAGGAGCACTAGGCACGATCCCAAGATCCCTGAAAAGGAATCTAGAAAAAACTAGAGGCTGAAGTAGCTCCGGGCCCCATGCAGAAGAGTGTGATCCTAGAAACGGCGCACATAGTAAGAAAAGTGATGGACTCCTAAGGAGGCAGGATGCAACCCGGAACCCCACACTATAAATACCACCCAGTCGAATTGGAGGACTGTGATAGAGCAAAAAAAAAAAAAAAAAATAAATAAATATAATAATAATAATAATAATTAGAGAAATTTATAATAATATTATTAATGATAATAGCAAATAATAATGATAACACGGTAATATTAGTATTGATGATGTTGACCATGATAACATTCCATCATCATAATGTTTAGCCATTAAAATAATCATCACCAATATCATAATAATAATCAAACAAAAAAATTATAGATAAATAATACTACTACACTCACTACTACTTCTCTAAAAG
>NC_087214.1:64428297-64440797 GCF_015104395.2 Macrobrachium nipponense | reverse complement strand
CGAAGCGGTATATGATTTTTGAGACTTATTGAGCATAAAAAGGGTTACTGTGTCTTGGTCATAATCTGAGGACAGAGTCCTCTACAATAGCAGATTTTAGCAGTTTATAACAGTATGTTTCTGACGCCTCTTCCTTGTAGGATAAAACGCTAACTTATAAGGCTCGTGGTTAGTGTCGGGACATGCCACTCAGATGTCGCGGGTTCGCGTCTCCCCCAGGGCTATGAAAAATCACTGGCTTTGCATCGTGATCAATTATTGCTGTTATGGTGTGCTTGTTCCATGGGAATATATTCAATATATTTCATATATTTTATATAGCGAAATATACTGATATCAATAGTGAGATGGAAGAATGTAGGGGTAGATACCCCCCTTGTTCTGCTTTTTTTATTTATTTCTTTATTATACAGCAGGACGATCGCTTCACAGCCAATGTATCGTTCGTAGTCTCATTCTTAATGCTCCGTCAAACTTGAATTTCACGCTGACGTGTCTGCCCAAATGTAACCCATCCGAGGGTTTCATGCCCTACTTGACGTAGAGCTTCGGTTGCCATAACCCTCGTCGCCCTGGAGGCTGGTCCTTAAAACGCCCTGGAATTCAAAGCCGCCGGATCCTAAATCAGCTCCCGCACAGTTTTCATTCTGTCATCAAACTGCTGCTGCTGACAGTGAGACTTAGAATATATATTTAGGATTGTCAGTTCATGAAAATGCCCTCGGCATTTGTAACACTTCCTACATTTAGAGGAGAAGGTGCAGAGGATGTAGCAGATCAGATTGAGTGAAAGTGAAGTTTCTGTAGGAGTGCCAGGAGGAGGAGAGAAGACTCCAGAAATCCTGGCTGAAGCCAGAGTGAAGGAGATATTGTTGTACCGGGAGGATTCGTTGATGTGCGAGGAAGACAGACAGACGGTCGCCATGCTGCCTTTATATATACATATATGGTTAGATGGGCCGTCAAATGGTGGAGAATAGGATGGTCGTGTCAGCGGCTGTTGGTGTTGTTTTATTCTCAAGTCGACCCTTAATAAAGAATATATATTGTATTTGCATAGTATTGCTTTTTTTCTGAATATACATTTTATTGTTTGTATAGTCATGTTCTTGTTTTATCTGATTCGGTGTAGTAGAAGTATCAGAAATTGTAAAGTATTTCACCCTTTGTTATTTTATTGTTATAAGAGAAATTTGTTGAGTACATTACGGTAATTTTTAAAAATTGTATTTTAGGACTACGTCATGCCTGTTTTGTTTTGTGATTCAGTGCAGTTATGTTGGACATTTTAAATCATTTTGCATATTTATGAATTTAAATAACTCAAATTTATAGAGTATAATCACATTAAAATTAATTAGTACGTATAATCACATTAAAATTAATTAGTAGCAGACCTTAGGTATGTATTTAGGATCGCTTAAATTCGAAGAGTTTCCCCTTAATGTTTGTAAAAAAATCGATCGTCCATCGCCCATTTTCAATGACGCGAAAGGTTTGTTTACGTTTTCTGTAATCGGTCGAGTGACGCTGCCGTTGTTGTTATCTTGAGCTAAATATACTCGGACACAAAAAACGGGAACTGTTGCTATAACTCAAGCAAAGTCTCTCTCTCTCTCTCTCTCTCTCTCTCTCTCTCTCTCTCTCTCTCTCTCTCTCTCTCTCTCTCTCTCTCAGTTCGTTTTACTGCTTTGATTTGCGTACATTTTCTTATCACAGGCGAAGTATGAGAATGGTTTTCAAATAGAAACTGTTAATTTAATTTACATTTCAAGCGATGTTATATAGATATTTTACATATGTTCTAAAGAGCTAATTTGAATTAATATTCCAAATTCAAGGATGAACTGTCTTTTTCACTGAAATCAGCTTAATAGAATTGCTTTTAGTTTGATGAAGCCGTTTATTTAATTCACATTTAAATGGGTATCTCGTTGCTGGAACTACTGATTTAATATTTTCCAAATATAAGTGCAGTATATCTTCCGACGGGAAACCATCTTAGTGGAAAACATAGTATCTATCTATCTATCTTACAGCGTCATCACTGGGCCGAGCAGTAAAAACAGATTTTAGTGCTCGTAAAACCTGAGTGCTTTAACGCTGTCATGGTATATAGTAGCGGGAGATATATATACGTATGTATACCTACTACGCACATTTTACGAACAAACAAACTAACATATTCTCTTTCGAGTAGTAAGTCTTTGGAAATGGCTATTGGTTCGCGCATAGATTCTTGTTAGAGGTTTGGCAATAGAATTCTGCTGCTATAAGTGGCTGGGTTGGGGGAAATTATTATTGTTATTATTGTTATTATTATTATTATTATTATTATTATTATTATTATTATTATTCAGAAAATGAACCTTATAATATATAATTTTGTTCTGCCTCCATAGTCATCCTATTCGACTGGGTGGTATTTATAGTATGGGGCCGAGGGGGGGGGGGGGGGTCTCCGGTTGCGTCCTGCCTCCTTAGAAGGAGTCCATCCATCACTTTTCTTAACTGTGTGCGCTGTTTCTAGTAGCACACTCTTAATCTGCATGAGTCCTGGAGCTATTTCGGCATCTAGTTTTCCCCAGATTCCTTGTCAAGGATCTTGGGATGGCGCCTGTCCTACTGTCCTTATGATGATTAAGTGTACCCATAATAATCTCTCGTGTATTTTCAGGTCTTGATAGTACTTATCCATTTTTCTCTTTCTTTCTCATCTTCTTGCTATTTTGAATTTTCATCATGGTACCCAGGTATATTTCCTTGTTTATCTTTGATTTTGTGGCGCCTTTTGAGTTTTTTAATGTGTTGTACGAGTTCTCGAGTGAGAGAGAGAGAGAGAGAGAGAGAGAGAGAGAGAGAGAGAGAAAGGGGTTTGGGTGACATGTACTTTTTGCTAGAGAGAGAGAGAGAGAGAGAGAGAGAGCGAGAGCATTTTATTGATTTAAGTAGAGAGAGAGAAAGAATTACAAGGAGTTACAAGGATTAGGATGTCTCAAAGACTTGTTAGTCCATCCGAGGAGACAGAGAGAGAGAGAGAGAGAGAGAGAGCAATGAATTATCGTTTCGTACCGTACTTTTATTTTTATTCCCCTGTCATGGTACGCAAGATGATTTGCCTAAAGAGAAACTACGGTATGTCAGCTGTGTGAATTTTTTGACTAAGAGAGTGTTGGAATATTTTGTTGTTGTTTGCTAAGGAATCTCGGTTTGGTGATACAAGCGGAAGATATAAGGGTTGCAAATTGGTACGTTGATCATCCATCCTCCAATCATCAAACTTTCCAAATTGCAGCCCTCTAGCCTCAGTGGTTTTTATTTTATTTAAGGTTAAAGTTCCTCATGATTGCCACAGGCACCAACAACACAGGCCACCACCAGGCCTTGGCTGAAAGTATCAGTGGCCACGGCTGAGAGTTTTATTCTTAAACTGCATTAGATCATTGTCTATTTACACCCAAATACGTATATGTGAATGTGATGAGAATGATAATGAATAAAACTGGTGGATGATTACTTAAACAAAGAAGAAATAAAGACAAGATTGGACAAGTGATGTTTTGACAGAAGGAAGATTAATCTTGCCATATCGTGTATAATAGTTTCCTAGCTCAATTGCTGTCTGTATTCAAGCAATGCTGTCCTGTTAGGGGATATTTAAGCCCCCCCCCCCACCCCCCCCCCCTTTTTTTTTCTCGTCTCAGCGTCCCCGTCGTAACTTGGAGATATCGAATCGAACGAGTTTAAAAACTTTTAAAACTGGTACGGAAGCATCTGGCAACTCCCCGGCCCCCCAGGTGTTGTTGCCATTTATGATAATTTCTCCAATAAAAGCAACAGGTCTCATGCGCCATTTTTTTTTTTTTTTTGGTCTTTTTTTTTTTTCTCACCCGTTATAGTTCCACGCTGGAGGAATTTATTTCTGGTGATAGAAATGCATTTCTCGGTATAGTGTGGTTCGGATCCCACAATAAACTGTAGGTCCCGTTGCTAGGTAACCAATTGGTTCCTAGCCACGTCAAAATATCTAATCCTTCGTGCCAGCAGCCCTAGGAAGAGCTGTTAATCAGCTCAGTGGTCTGGTTAAACTAAGATATGCTTAACTTAACTTTTCACCCGTTATGAGATTCGGTGAGTTTTGTTTACGGTATTTGGTGTGACTGATGAGAGAGAGATCTTGTCTTTTCTGTCTATCCTATTCTGCTGATGTCTTCCCCCCCCCCCCCCCCCCCCCCCCCCGCCCCCCCCCCCCCCCCCCCCCCTCTCTCATCTCTCTCTCTCTCTCTCTGACGTCGTCAATTTCTGTCCAATTACCAACTTAATAAACGGGTCATTACAACTTGTCCCTTCCAGCGAGTTTTGGGACGAGATCGAATTGTGGGGGGGGGGGGAGTTTTTTGGTGGTGACTTGCTTTAATTTACACTTCTTAACATGTTGGGTTGGTTTACGCGCCTCGGCTGGTTGGCTGGGAAATTCTTACCGATATTTTTTTTCAATCGTTTTATTCCTTTTATTTTGGAGATAATTGATGTGATGTGTTCTCATGATTTTTAGGAAACATATTGTCCATATATATATATATATAATATATATATATATATATATATATATATATAAATATATATATATGTATGTATGTATGTATGTCTGTATGTGTGCATGTACGTATATATATGGATATATAACAGTTCTTGGCTATATAAAACACTGAACCTATATATATATATATATATATATATATATATATATATATATAGTATGCATGGTATGTATGTATGTATGTATGTATGTAGGTATGTACTGTATGTATGTATGTCGTATATATACATAGTATATATATATAATATATATATACAGGATACATACATATATATTTTCATACATACATACATGCATATATATTATATATATATGTATGATGCATGTATGTATGTATGTATGTATGTATGTATGTATGTATATATATATATATATATATATATATATATATATATATATATGTCGGATTCCAGGTAAAGATATATAAAAGCCTACAGGAGGGTCCACAAAACCCAATCAAATATGGCCAAAGTTTATTCACATCATACGTTTCCCACATGTTCTCTGTGCATCTTCAGTCTGTAAAAATAACATAAGAATTGTTAAAATTTTCAAAAAAAATATTTTAAATATAAAGTTAAGAGAGAAAAAAAAATTTATTACTTATAAAAAGTAATATAACTTAAAAGGATTAGAGTAAAAAAGACCCAGTTCTCACCAAACTACTCAAAGGAGAAGGAGAAGAACGAATGACCAAGATTTCACAACAACCTACGACTTCAGTTATGCTAGATAAAGAGGAGAAGCGGAAACGTTAGAGTTCAAAGAAGGAACAACCCGTTTGATGTATAAGGACTCAAGGGTTGTTAGGTAATCACTATGGCTTGTACCACCGATAATGGAGAAATGCTTTTTATTAACTTCGATTTTACGTATAGAAGCATGGCTTATTTTACATTGGCCTATTTGATGTGTTTTGTGGACCCTGCTGTATGCTTATATATATATATATATATATATATATATATATATATATATATATATATTGGGTGTGTGTGTGTATGCATCTATATATATATATATATATGTATATATATATATATGTGTGTGTGTGTGTGTGTCTGTGTGTGTCTGTGTATTTATTTATTTCATTTCCCTTTCTGTTAAATTAATATACTACGTTGATAATATGATTCATATCTTTTTATGTAATGAGACACAAAAGGAAAAATAAGAAATTCGTTGAAGCTAAAATGCAAGTTCTTAAAAACTCTTGTATTTAAATGTTTAAAACCCGACATCTCATTAGTTCCAGTCATCGTTTCATCTATTAGACGACTCGATTGTGAAGAAAAATAATTAATAAAAACACGGAAAATGGACTGAAAGGAAGTAAAAAAGTAAATAAGAAAAACAAATGCAATAATTTGTTGTCTGTTTACGGGATGGCGGTAGCTGGCATCTTGAGGGGTCGTGTCCGAAACTGCGAAATGTGTCACTCACAGGTGTCAGCAATGGCGAACGAAAACGGATAAAAAAAAAAGGAAAATAAAATGAAATAAAATCGTGACATATCTCAGACCGGTTTTAACTTTTTTGTAGAAATAACTGAGAAGAAACAAGTGACAATCGAAGGTTGATTCTTTGTCGTCATAGGCATCTTCAGACGAATCGTATTGATAATTATTGTTCTCGTTACTGAGAAATGGGGAGGAACCCTGTGAAGTCTGCCAAGGAGAATATTATGATTTGATATGAGATAAGATTACAATTATTGACGAGAAGAAGAAGAAGAAGAAGAAGAAGCTGAGCAGAGAGAGAGCTTCGATTTCACCCGTTGTTATCTTAAGGTTCCCTCTCCTGCAAGTCTGTGTGTGTGTGTGTGTGTGTGTTTATTAATGCTAAATATATATATATATGTATATATATATATATATATATATATATATATGTATATATTTATTAATCATAATGAGTCACAAGATGACCTGCGTTGAATCATCAAGACGACTAGCTTTGCTGAAACATTATTGGAACAGGGGTTACTTCCTCCCAGACCCGAAAAAAAACCTCTCTCGAAGTTGCTCAGGAGACCGGTTAGTCTTCTGAAGGGACTGATGGCCTCTGTGGGGTTACTGAGGTAAATTCTGTAGGTTAATTACTTTTTTTTTAATATTCCTGAAGACTTGAGTTGTCATTATTCACTTATAAAAACCTAAGGCAAACAGTCTCAGTACATCCATGTCTTTTAAATAAGGGCGCGTCAGCAGAAATGAGGTTGCTAACCTCACCACCGCAGACGGCAGTGCCCGAAGTGGGTTGGGTGATGGGCTGTAGGTAGGGAGAGATCAGCGGACCTAGCATATGTGATTGGAGTGCTGCAGCACTTAAACGCTGTGACTAATTTGGATGATGCTTGTGCCATATATATATATATATATATATATATATATATATAATATATATATATATATATATATATATGTATATATATATATATATATATATATCACTGTATATATATCGAGCTACAAATGTCCTTTAATATCTAATTCGCTCTACCTCGGAATTAATATATTTTCATATATGTTTCATAGAAGGGGAATTTTTTAGGCGATAAGAGATTTGCCGGCTAACGGGCGCGAGCCATCAACACCTGGATTTGAAGGTGTTGATGATTCGCGCCCGTCAGCCGGCAAATCTCTTATCGCCTAAAAAATTCCCTTTCGGTTAAACATATATGAAGATATATTAATTCCGAGGTAGAGCGAATTAGCTATTAAAGGACATTTGTAGCTCGATATATGTATATGAATCACGGTAATGTGATATGACTTATATATACTGTATATACATACTGTACGTAGCATATACATATTACATATCATATATATATATCATATATATATATATATTTAGTTCTTAAGGAATTGCTATATATATATTATATATATTACTATATATATCTTTATATATATGATATATATATATATATATATATATATATATATATTTAATATTATATTAATATATATATATCATGTTTTATATTATATTTATGCAGCGGAAGGGACGTATAGTTTACGACTAATTTTTTTATTTTTTTTATTCACGTTTGCAAATTAACCCCCAAAACAGAGACGTATATACTACTACAGCAGTATATTCCTCAATCTATCAACATAGGGAGCCAGACGAGAACCTGACATATACAAACACCAGCAGCTGGCTGGCAA
Source organism: Macrobrachium nipponense (assembly GCF_015104395.2). Taxonomy (NCBI): domain Eukaryota; kingdom Metazoa; phylum Arthropoda; class Malacostraca; order Decapoda; family Palaemonidae; genus Macrobrachium; species Macrobrachium nipponense. The sequence continues at coordinate 64,433,021 of NC_087214.1, read as the reverse complement.
CCATAAAAAACAAACAAACAAACACTGGCAAAATGCAATCTCCTCCCTAGAAGAGAGAGAGAGAGAGAGAGAGAGAGAGAGAGAGAGAAGAAACATAAATATTAAAAAGCACACACGTCGCCCAAAACATAACCCTTTGAACGTGTAAATATTCCATCAGGCAACGCGTATAAAACAGGTTCAAGTGTTGGCGCTTTGAATTATGGACGCGTTTGATACGGGGTAAGATTAATGTTGCCGGTTACTCTTTTTTTTTTCTCAACTTGTTTTTTTTTTTAAATCTTTTTATTGAGAGAGATGTCGGGAAGGTCTCTTGAGTCTCTTAAGTGATTGGGTTCCTCCTCCTCCTCCTCCTCCTCCTCCTCCTCTTCTTCTTCTTCTTCTTCTTCTTCTTCTTGGGTAAATATGTTGTCTGTACCTGAGATCCTGTGATGTGTTGACTATGATTGAATTGCTAGAGTGGCTGTTATTTTGTTTATTTATTTATTTTGTTGTTGTTGAGCGTCTCGCTTATGTTTGTTGATTCATAAATGATTAGATTTTAGGTAACTCGAGGAGTAGGCTTTACAAATTACTTCGTTGTTTTGTTGTTGTTTTTTGGGGGGTAGGAAATGTCTATGGAAGAGCCTAAAAAGGTCTGAAAAAAGGTGTTTCGCGTTGAGTTACAGGTATAGGAATTTTAGGTTAGGATATTTATGATTTATTTATTAGGATGAAAATGTAAAAAATAGTGCGTGTTAAACAGCACAGGGCAATTATTTCTAATATAATAATGCATATAATAATGTGTGTGTGTGTGTGTAAATTCTCACGGTGACAAAATTATTGAACTGTTTGGGACAATAATATTATAGGGAATTATAAGATACTCGGAGCCAGAATAATATATTACAAAGTTCAAACTTTCAACCTGGCATCCTAAAATTGTAACTGTGTGGAATTATCTGGCCGGGAGAAAAGTAGAGAGAGAGAGAGAGAGAGAGAGAGAGAGAGAGAGAGAGAGAGAGAGAGAGAGCAGGGGGTGATTAAACCACCCAGGTAGACAGACACCTTTTCTTAAAGAGCACGTATATGAATGCAAAGCTAAGCTCGTATGGCGCTTATTAAAGAGAAACACTTCTGTTATTGCCTCTCTCTGCCCAGTTATGCAAGTCAGGAGGGTGTGTGTAGGAGGGGGGAGGGGGGGGGGGGGGATTAGGCTTGTTTGCCACACAGGAGCAGTAGCAGTACTGAAAGCCACCGGTTGACCTGGGTGTTTTTCTCATTTTTTTTCTGGATCTGTTATGTTTAGTGGGATAGTGGTCTCTCTCTCTCTCTCTCTCTCTTTGCCCATCCTATATTATGATGACAGGCAATCTAATGATTATTATGGCTTGTTACATACTGACACATACGTATATTATTAGACAATAATAATGATAATATGTAGGCTAAGTGAGAATGTGTAGTTACTACCCACGGACATACTTAGTCAAACAAACCTGTATGAAGTAAAAATGTAGTCACACTCCGTTATTTCTTAGGAGGTCACTGTGAAAAATTCGTCATTGGCAGATGAATAGAAATAACAACTGTTATGAAAACGTCAATTTTCTAACGTAAATTCTCCAGGATTTTTGTAGTCTTAAAAGTAGTACTACAACCTTTTAAAAAGATTGTATTCTGTCATCGAATTCTCTCTCTTTTCCTGTCTTTATTCACGGTATTAATCGTAATAGTATTTCGTTTTTAATGTAGCGGGCTTAATTAATGTAAGTCAGTCGTGTATACAGTGATACATAATGAGAATTGTAAAACTTGATAAAATTGACACATTTCGATGACGTCACAGCTTCCCTCTGTGCGCGTGTGTCGTCTTCTTGTTGATTTTTAATTCCTCTACATATCACCATTGACTCTAGGCTCAGTAATTAACTAGTAGTCGAAACCTCATTAGTTACCAATCAAATAGTAGTCGAAAAACATGTTGATACGTTATTGTCGTTAGGAATTACGTGGTACTACAGTGTGACGGTAAGCCCAAGGGTAAGCCGTTGCAAAGGCAAAGTCATTCGAGATTTTATCTTTTTAGTTTACTTGTAGTAGTTTAGTCTTTTATGTTGTGGAATTTGCGACTGTTCCGTCATTATCTATCGTTTTGTGGACCGCAAAATTGAATTTTTGGTAATGTACGGGAGCATTTAGCGTCATTTTCATCGAATATGTTGGCGTATGCATGGTTTAGGCTTAATAGTAATCCAGCCTAGTGAAAAACGTGTTAGGCTAGATCAATATGTTGGCTTCCTTTAGGTAGGTCAAGACTTTTGGTTAAACTTTGTTCAAGTGTGATTTAAATTCATATTTATTAGGATAAAGTAAGGCCATTTAGACGTAGCCTAAGCTTAGCCTAGGTCTACAGTGTGTTCATAGAATTACTATATTTCTAAGCAACAGCTTTGTCACTTAGTAAATTGGTTTTTCCTCTGCTTTTATCGTTCCTGATGAAGGATTTTCTGTTGTTTATTGTCAGTTTATTATTATAAACCTCGTAGGGTGAAATATCCTATGGCCACGTGGCGGCCTCTACCGTAGCGCGACCACCTTACCGAAAAAGTTTAACACCTCCTGTAACCCAGGAATAAGACGTTAGTCAAGAACCAGCAGTAGCGTCCGTCGAAGCAACACCTCGAGACCTCTACTATTTTCCTCTCGAAGTGAGTTTTTTCTCCCAAGTCACAAATTAAGGCCTCAATTTATGATTTTCGGGAAGGTGGCCGCGCTATGGTAGAGGTGGCCGCCAGGTGGCCATTCGGTATTTAAACCCATATGGTTGGGGACTCTTTGGGAACCTTATGTTCTTTGTCTTCTTGTAGAATAACATGGTCACATGACATTATGACTTGTTAGTCACAAAACAATAACCAAGTTATTTGCATTTAACAAAAGAGCTAAAACTTTCTATAATAATATGCATGTGAGATTTAAGTAAAGTTTCATGTATAGGTTATTGGGTTCCATGGGGGTGAAGCCTCCTTGTCAGGTAAGATGCTCTGCCTTCTGTCAGGTTAAGGTAGGGAGATTTCTTGTGACTACAGTCCTGGTGTTGGCGTAAATTTTTTTTGGCAAGATTAAAGAGGTTTTAGTTGAAGTAACCAGTGCTATAGGTTATGTTAGATTATTCATGTACACTAAATTATCATCGTAACATTTTACTCGGGTATTTCTGTGATTTTCAGTAAGTAAATACTGAATCGCAAATTTTTTCCGGTCATCTTTCGTTTAAGGCAAAGTATACTTCACCATTGCTGCGAGTGCGCTAGTCAGTTATTTTATTTTTTTATTTTTACTCTATACTCATAATTTTCTATCTTCTCTCTTTGGACAGGGGAAACACCAAAGGGTGCATGACCCCAACAGTTATGATAAGAAATACGTTAAAAACAAGATAATCATTTTAAGAATGAAATCATATGTTTAATCGTCCTTGTCAAATAGATAAACCTAGCCACAAATTGAAATATATAACATTAGCAGCGACACTATGGTACGCCATCGAACATTTGTCATGCGAGTGTTATCTACCGAAATTATGTTAAAATTTTTTTTTTTTTACTTTCAATAGATTTGCCCAGTGAAGCTCAGTGTCAGTCAGAATCCTAACCTAATTTTGAGATTTTATTTTCATTAGCAAAATTTCGAAGGACATTCCATCCCTATAACTTAATAAGAATTTGAATCTCAAACACAATTTACAAAATCTTAATGTAGATGGAGTAACATTGTAAATATGCGCTTGGGGAGTAATAGTATTAATATGTAGCGCATATACCTGAAAAAGATAGAATTAAAGACCTCAGTCAGTTTGTGAATTATATCTTGTTTCAGGTTTCACGTTTTGCTAAAGTCCACCTACTCTTTTCTTTTGGAAGTTATGCCACAACTTTGCTGCTGGTAATCTTGATGTATTGCCTGTAGTATTTTTAGTTTTAGTGATCAGAGTCAGATAGGGGATCACATTTATTATAGAACAATCAAAGTCATACTATGTGTTCATTCTTCTATGCTTAGTTTTCTTTGCGTGGTTCTAGTGTGGATGAATCTCCTAGGTGTGTAGACGACAATTGAGATGGCTACTGCTGCCGAGTGTGTGCGAGTCCTCCTCTCAATATACGAATGGGACCTGGTGTATTTGTTTGTGACCAAGTCATTTTTCTACGATGCTGTCTTTCTGAGGAAGAGAGAGGCGTTGACTGTGGCCCAGGTCTCTCTAAGTTTATAGCTGAGGCCTATAATAGTCCTCTTGATGGCTAGTGAATTTGTGTATGATCTGGTTCTTCTGCTCGGGGTGTTTCTAATGGTGAGATGGTCAGGGATTCTGGTCTGAGTTCTTCCAATATATATGAATAGTAGGGCAGCATTCCCCTTGACGACTTGTGTACGTATCTGTATATGACTTGGCTCTTCTGCAGGGGTGATGTTCTTGAAGGCTGGGCAGTTTTTGCGAAGTCTCCGTAAGTTTTTATACTATTATAGTACATGACTAATACTAGTAATAGTAGAGTAGTCTCATCATTTGTTGGTCTATTTCATGGTAGTGAAAAAAATGATGACCCTGTCACTAGTGTTGTAGTTAGTTGGTGTGCCATACCCCGAAAGGGGTCGATAGAATCAAATGTTCCTTTGCCTTTGCCTTTTGTGCATGTGGCAGAGGTCCCTCTGTATCATCTTGCCCTAGCATCTGTGTG
>NC_087214.1:64418297-64423297 GCF_015104395.2 Macrobrachium nipponense | reverse complement strand
CCCTCCCCCCCCAGTGAAGACGTTACAAAATTCTCAGTCAGTTTATCACCTTGATTATCAAGGCATTGGGTTGTGTTGCCGAATTGACTTTCTTGTTTTAGTATAGTTGAATCAATGTTATATATGTGCTGTTTTAATAGCCACAGTGTCCTCTTAACTGATTCATTTATATATATATATATATATATATATATATATATATATATATATATACATACACATAGTATGTATGCCTACTGTATGCGTAAGCAAGTGCTTTAATCCAGGAGCCCTGTATCCGTGTGTTTGCTCGTATATCTCCTGAAAAATCACTTGATATCACGCCACCTAGTTCTGGGCTTAATTAAATGGCATTCGGGCTGCCAGGGATCTGAGAGAAGGCCAAAGCATAATTAAACTAAATATGTAAAGACAAGAGAGAGAGAGAGAGAAGAAAGAGAGAGAGAGAGAGAGATTTTGATGAAAGAGAGAGAGAGAAGAAGAGAATTTGCCCTTTCACCAGGCACCTATTCCATCCACTGACAGACGTTTCTACGTAGTCCCTGCATCATTTTCTCTTGATTCGCTCTGGAGACGTTTCTCTAGAACTGGATTGGTTGGGAGCCGTTGTAAGGAGTTCCTTATTACTTCTACTCCTACTACTACTACTACTACTACTACTACTACTATAGTACTGTTGTGAGGGTGCGTTCATTGCGAACGATAGAGGCTGGGGTTTAGTGTTTCTTAGATGCATTGCTCTCATATTTAGGGTGATGCGTCCTTTTCCTTCTTCATCACAGGAGTTTTCTTGCTTTCTCCCGGCCTGGGCAAGTCGTGTGCATTTGGCTGTCCTTTTAAAATAAGAATTATATTATGTTATTTTAATTATTTTATGTTATTTTTCTCATGTGTCTCTCTCGTTTGGTCTGGACAAGTAACGCTCGTTTGGCTGTCCTTTGAGAAAAGGAGTTAATTAACTCTCTCTCTCTCTCTCTCTCTCTCTCTCTCGTCTCGTCTCTCTCTCGCTCCCTCTCGTCTCTCTCTCTCTCTCCTCCCTCCCCCCCCCCCCTCTCCTCTTCCCCCCCCCCCCCCCCCCCCCCCCCCCCCCCTCTCTCTCCCCCCCAGTCTCTCTCTCTCTCTCTCTCCCCCCCCAAGCAACTGCGGGGAATAGCAGAGCGATTAGTCTGCAGATTTACATCTGTGCATTCTGGAGATTGTTGGCAGGTGGACGGGTGGGTGAATGCAGATGTACTGAAGTTACGTCTTAGAGACCCCTCCTTTCTGATACACTTGAGAGATTTTGAGACCTTGACATTTCACTAAATGTGCTTGATTTGGAAATAAAAAAAAAAAGTATGCGTAGTACGTGTTAATGAACATGTGAAATCCACGGACGTCGCGAAATCCCAAGGGAATTTACGAAATGACCAATTCGCTTAGGAACATTATTTTGATCTCCGACGGCTATGGTAGATTCATATCAGCCGTGCATTTGATGTCTAGGCCATACAGTCCCTTACGACGCTCCTGATTGGCTGTTGATAAGCCAATCACATGGCTGGAAACTCTCCTATCCTGCCTATGTGAACTCTCTCGAGAGAGTTTTCCAGCCCTGTGATTGGCTTATCAACAGGCAATCAGGGGCGTCGTTAGGGACTGGAGTAGACATCAAATGCACGGCTAATGTGAATCTACTATAGCCCCTCGGGGGGTCAAAGGTCACTAAGTCCATTTGATCCCCCAGGCGCTAGTGCTAAACACATTTGACCCCAGAGGGGCTAGTACTAAACACGGCAAAACACCTTACTCCCTCAGGGGCTAGTACTAAACACGGCAAAACACCTTACTCCCTCAGGGGCTAGTACTAAACACAATGAAACGGCGTAGTAGACGAGTCACCGTTTCGCTGTGTTTAGCCACAAGTCCTCGAGGGGATCAAGTATTCCTAAGCAAAATCCTAAGCAAAATCTCTAGGAATCCCTCGAAATCCCTGATTTCTCATATTACTGTAACATATATAAGAAACTAGAAAAATCAAGGTGTGATCCGACCTTCAGCTTATTCAGAACACATGCAAGATTTTCCCCTAATGCACATGTTGTAAACATTATAGTCTTAACTTTTAACACAAATTAAAACGTGCTAAAATCTATGGTCAAATAGCGCGTTGTTTCACCAACGAAAATCAAAATAAATACTCCATATTCTATTAGAAATTATTTTTCTGTACTGTTTATTTATTTTTTTTACTTTTTCATTCAAATGAATAAATCATAAATATCCCATCCTAAAATTCCGTAGACCTTTCCTAACCCCCCAACAAGAACAAAAACAACAAAGTAAGCGAAAACGTTATATTTTGGTACTGCTTCTCGTTAATGTTTATTTTTAAAGATTTTTGTTTGGAGTTCAGTATTTTAAAAAAAATATTATTATAGTAATGTATTGTCACTTTGATGGTTTGAATAAAAGTACTTTCCGCACGTCTGTGCACCTCTCGCTGTGCACTGTAGGCATTACGTTAGGTTTTTTTTTTTTTTTTTTGCAACGTGCCTTCGGCCCCTAGTTGCAACCCCTGTCGTTCCTTTTATCGTACCTCCTGTCATATTCTCTTAACTGCTACACCTTTTAAACCTTCTAACGCTATCAATTTCCGTTTCAGCGCTGAATGACCTCATAAGTCCCTATGCTTGGCCTTTGACCTGAATTCCGTATTCAGTTGAATTAATAAGATTATTCTCATTAATATTCCTCGTCTTAGTCTGGAAAGAATTTCTTATTATTTCCGTATTTTCCTTTTCCAGGATCTTGTGTTTTGGTAGAAACCCAATCTCTTCCCCCCCCCCCACCCCCCACCCCCCATCCCCCCGTCATTAGGCCTAATCCTATTTGTGTCGTTTGTTAAAGGAGGCCTAATTTAATTTTATCCTCTCTCGGTCTCTCTCTCTCTCTCTCTCTCTCTCTCTCTCTCTCTCTCTTCAGATATTTATAACTATATATTTATTTATTTATTTATTGTTGAGACTTACCCCCCCCCCCCTCTCTCTCTCTCTCTCAGATATATATACATATATATTTATTTATTTATTTATTGTTGAGACTTACCTCTCTCTCTCTCTCTCGTCTCTCTCTCTTCTTCTCTCTCTCCTCTCTTCTCTCTCTCTCTCTCTCTCTCATACTTCATCTGCAAAAAAAACGGCAGACAAAGCAAAAAAATAAAAAACAATAAAAAATTTGCCGACGGACGTTTTTTTTTTTTTCGTAATATTATTATTAGCGACAGACAATTAACACTAGCTTCCATACATTAGAGAAGGAGGAGGAAGAATGACTTATTTTCTTTCCAAACGAGAGAGAGAGAGAGAGAGAGAGAGAGAGAGAGAGAGAGAGAGAGAGAATTAGTTTTTTCCCGTCCCAAACTAGGAGAGGAGTGTGTATGTGTGTGTGTGTGTCAGGTTTTACCCTGCAATATTAAAAGAGAGAGAGAGAGAGAGATTTAGTTTTCTTACTTACAAAACGAGGAAAGGAGAGAGAGAGAGAGAGAGAGAGAGAGAGAGAGAGAGAGAGAGAGAGAGAGAGAGAATAATAACAGAGCATCAGAAGGAATAATAGCGCAAGTTGGTGGTTCTAGAGGGGGAGAGTAGTGGTGGTAGGAGAAGCAGTTGATTCCATAATAATTGTTCGTATTACGGCTATTTGAGGAAATGGCCTGGCTCTCTTTAATGGGATTCCATCTTGGGATGAATGGGACCGGGATTCTCCCCCTTCCCCTTCTCTCCCTCCCTCCTTATCTCGTCTGCGGGGCTTAGGCGTTCTTTAATATCGTTCAGTGGGTCCTGAGTCATCATCCGGAGAGAGAGAGAGAGAGAGAGAGAGAGAGAGAGAGAGAGAGAGAGAGAGTTATCCTAATTGTTATATTCTTATATTAAGGAGACAGATAGAATGACAACTCATCGTGATAAGATGAGAGAGACCTATGAAGACTTTATTATTATTATTATTATTATTATTATTATTATTATTATTATTATTATTATTATTATATTTTAGTGCATTTTGATGGTGTTAACCTTTTTCATGTCTAAATTTCCCAAAGTACTCGGAAACTAAATGTTATTCATTTCAGCTTTAGAGAATTACACTTGCGAATATTTTTGAATAGATATTAATAGGTATTTATCCTTAGCTCTTAATATATATATATATATATATATATATATATATATGTATATATATATATATATATATATATATATATATATATATATATATATAAAATTGTCCTTGCTTTGGAGAACGGTAAATTCATGCAATTGAATGTCTCAAAAAATAAACAGGTCTATGTATAATATCGCTGTAATTAAATACAATGTTTTTTAAATTGTAGTTTTTTTCATTTTTTTGTTTTTTTAATCATTATTCTGTTATTTATTTCCCTAAAACACCATATTCTTTGGAAGGTTGAATTGTAAGTCATGTTCTAAATAATAATAATAATAATAATAATAATAATAATAATAATAATAATAATAATCAATAATAATAATAATAATATTGATATGTGGCGTGATATCTCCGTAGACTTTACGAACCAACCAATCTATACTGTAAAGGATCCTCAGAATGAAGTTCGTGTTTATTCTGATATAAATATAATTTAGATACGTGATTTCGTTACGTATATTCAGATACGCTCTGATAAAGCCCTCCGCAGCGGAAGTCGGCACCCCTGTTAGATTCCGACGGGACAATGGGGCCTCCTCAGTGCCAACATGTCCAACAAGCGTCCGGCGCCTTGTTCCGGCTTTACGAAGCCGTAATTCATGCCGTGTTTGCAGTGTTGCTGATCACGTTTGCCTCCTGCAAATACTCCGGCCTTGTTTGCTGGAGTGGTAATATTCTCTCTTTTTGGTTTTTCGTTTTTGTTTAATCTCCTGTGCGAGGTTTTTTTTTGTTAGCTTTTTTCTTCTTCTTCTCCGTGGCGTGGTTTATTCTTTGTGCTTTATTTCTATCCGTGG
>NC_087214.1:64408297-64413297 GCF_015104395.2 Macrobrachium nipponense | reverse complement strand
CAGCGCCTCAGCGGCGTGGTTGGTATGGTGTTAGCGTCCCATTTCGGTGGTCGCTGGTTCGATTCTCGGCCATTCCATTGAGGAGTGAAGAGATGTGTATTTCTGGTGATAGAAGTTCACTCTCGACGTGGTTCGGAAGTCACGTCAAGCCGTTGGTCCCGTTGCTGAATAACCACTGGTGTTTCCATGCAACGTAAAAGCACCATGCAAACAAACAAACAAAACCAACACAGCTTCACTTCCTGAGAAGTGACAGATATCTTGTTCAAAGCCGGTACGAACTTGGCATGGATTTTTCGTCGTTTTGCATAATATTCTCCATGAATTTATTTATTTATTTTCCTAAATTCGTGTTTTCTTAATTTATGTATTCATTTATTTATATTTTATTATTTTTATTTATGTATTTTTTATTTATTACATTTCTCCAAATCGGGTTTTTAATTGTTTTATTTATTATTTTTATTTTTTTTATATCGGATTTTTTTTTTTTTTATAGCGCTTAACTCCATGACAAATAGATTATTAGTCTCCAAAATCTAATAATTCATCAATCAAGTTAGTTGCTCTGCTCCACCAATTTTTATTGTTTATTCATTTTTGCTAAATTCGCGTTTTTTAAAATTTATTTTATTTTTTTTTAAATTTCGCGTTAACTCCATTACAAATAGATTATTAGTCTCAAGTATGAGATAATTCGGTCATCAAGTTAGTTTATTTTAAAAGCTTTCATATCAGGGCATAATGTTCGAGATTATTGATAATTTCCGATCAAAGTTCCAAGCTCGATTATCGGTCTGTAGATCTTTGTAGTAGTAAGTAGTTCCTGTGCTCCAAAGCGCCTCTTTTTTACGCACGTCACTCTCCCACTGGAGTTTCCACAGATGTTCGTGGACGTTCACGTTGAAGTACTTTTTTCGTTTTTGCTTAGGTACAACTTCATGAACATTCCTGTGCAGTCTGAACATCTGTCATTAGAAGCCGGTCTGAATTCTTCCCCCCATCATTCTGCCTTGTCTTAATGAGTTAAGAAAAAGCCACTCTACGCAACGAAGTTTTGAGCGAATAGATACGTGCTTATTATCTGCAAAAGAAAGCTATTGCGATGGCTGTTTGTCTGTCCGTCTGCACTTTTCTGTACGCCCTCAGGTCTTAAAAAACTACTGAGGCTAGAGGGCCGCAAATTGGTATGTTGATCATCCATCTTCCAATCATCAAACGTACCAAATTGCAGCCCTCTATAGCCTCCTCAGAAGTCTTGATCTTATTTAGTTTTAAAATTACAGGGCCGTGGCTGAAAGATTCAATGGGCCACGGCTCACGTAGCGTTACATGCTGTACAGAAAACTGGATTAAGTCGGCTCAATTTTGACTTTGTTTACTACTGGAGTTGTCGTTTAAGCTTTCTCTACGATTCCGTGAGTTCACCAGTCACGAATTCATTTTTATCTGGGATTTTCACTTCTCTGGAGGTTTGTAAGTTTTACCCTTCTATGTCAATTTTACCTTCTTCCCTTCGTCAGGAGGAGAAAATGCTGGTGGTGTTGGTAGTGTGTTTGTACGCGCGCTTGCCAATGCTCACAAACACCCAGGGCCAATGAAAATACGTACGACGGAATAGATTCCGCGTTCTGGGTAACAGTTTGAGCCTCTCCATTGATTATTTTGTCTGTAAGGTATGCTCACGAGAGAGGAGAGAGAGAGAGGAGAGGAAACATATCCCAAGATGCAAGAACAGGGAAATAGTATAAATAAAAGAGGTAAGGCCAGAAGAAGAAGCAGCAGAGAGAGAGATGGAGAGAGGAGAGAGAGAGGAGGAGAGAGAAGAGAAGAGGAGAAAAGAGAAACATAATCCCAAAGATGCAAGAAACAGGGGAAACTAGTATGCAAATAAAACAAAGAGGTAAGGCCAGAAGAAGTACAAAAAGCAGCAAGCAAGAGATGAGAGAGAGAAAGAAAGAGAGAAGAGAAAGAAAGAGATAAGAGAGGAGCGAGTGAGAGAGAGGAGAAGAGAGGAAACATATCCCAAGATGCCCCAAGAACAGGGAAAGGGAAGTAGTAAATTAAAAGAGGTAAGGCCAGCCAAGAATTAAAGGCAGGCATGCCGAGCAGAGAAGAGAAGAGAGGAGAGAGAAGAGAAGCGAGATGGAGAGAGAGAGAGAGAGGAAACATATCCAACAGATGCAAGAAATCAGGGAAATAGTATAAATAAAAGAAGGTCAATAGGCCAGAAGAAGCAGCAGGAGGCAGAGAGAGAGGAGAGGAAGAGAAGAGAGAGAGAGAAGAGAGAAGAGCAGGAGAGGCCAGGAAGGCCCCAGGGCATTAGGAGTTCTGCCTGAGAACTCCCTAAGGACGTATCCAGAAATCCCCAGATCCGATCCGGGGACGGGTAACGCGCGCAAGTTGTATCCGGCCATAAATCGTGGGGTTGGTTTGGTTTGGGGGGGGTTTGGGGGGGCTCTTATTATTTTCACTGGGGACACCAAGTGTGCCGTCTGATCTCTCCTCCAACTTAGTTTCCGGACTCTCTCTCTCTCTCTCTCTCTCTCTCTCTCTCTCTCTCTCTCTCTCTCTCTCTCTCGTCCTTGTTTTTTATAGAAATATTTAGGATTTTGGTTAGGCCCGTAAAGAGGTATTGGAGGAGGTTAAGGTGTTTATTTACAGATTTTTTTTCTCTCTCTTTCTCCGTAACCCTTCGACGACCCGTAAGAGTTGACTGACTGTCAGGTACTAAATTAACAGATAAAGGCCAATAGAGGCAGGTTTTTTTTTTTCCTTTTTTTATTTAAAAGGATCGTGATCATCTCGTTTCTCTTGACATGAGAGAGAGAGAGAGAGAGAGAGATGAGATGACGAGAGAGAGAGAGAGAGAGGGAGGGGGGATCGGTGGGGGGAGGGTTGGTTCTAATATATTATATATATATATCTATATATATATATATATATATATATATAATATATATATATATATAATATATACGTGTGTGTGTGTGTGGGGGGGGGGGGAGGGGGGCGGAGAGAGCGCACGCAATATAAACTGATATCACGTAACTTCTGGCAAAAGCCGGGCATTTAAGCTGAAATGAATACCCAAAGTTCGGGCAAACTTCGGGCATACGATGCATACCAAACCAGGGATTCTTTTACTTCACCATCCCACCCCCCTCGGAATTGTCTGGCCCGCCTTTTGAATTCTTTTAATTAAAAAAGGGAATGAAAAGTGGTTTGAGATTTTTTTTTTAAATAAAAAGCAATTCTAGTATCTTTCACTAGTGGCTGAAGCTTTTCCTAACAGTCACCAGTTGATGTTCTATCATCTATAGACTTGATCGACAATCATTTGTTAGAGGTTCACTGATGCCCAATAAAAAGACAAGAGAGGGCAATTACTGTACCTCCTTCCATATTCCCTTTCTTCCCTCTTTACTTTCCTCCAGTCTCTCTTAACAATTGCTTCATAGTGCAACTGCTTTTTGAGGTTGGCCTCCTGTTACAACTTTCAAACCTTTCACTGTCAATATCCGTATCAGCTCTGAATGACCTCTTCGGTCCCAGTGCTTGGCCTGTGGCCTAAGCTCTACATTCAGTTCAATTCAGTCCAAAGAAGCAAGAGATGAAATGACTATTTGACCTTTGTGATTGGAAGGGACTAATGTAGGTACAAAAGTCTCCGGCAGTGGGGTAGCACCACTCGCTATGTCTCTGCCTGACTGCAGTTTGGCTTTTGAAATATTTTTTAAAATCTTTTAACCTCTCTCTCTCTCTCTCTCTCTCTCTCTCTCTCTCTCTCTCTCTCTCTCTCTCTCTCTGCTGCCTGCCTTTGTTATTGATTTGTATTTCTTGTTGCAGTTGTTGTCCATCTTCCCCAATTATTATTATTATTATTATTATTATTATTATTATTATTATTATTTTATTATTATTATTTATCTAAATGTTGGTGGATTAAGGAGACATGACGTTCAAGTGTGTGTATGTGTGTACGTATGTGTGTAGACATGGTCATACATACGTATGTATGCATATGTATGTATGTATATCCAATCCCTCAATCAAACGTAATCAAGATATAACATCTCCACACCGCCGGACCATTAAAAAAATTTAACTTTTTTTTTTTTTTTTAACTCGTCTTGAAAAATGATTATAAAACATTCTTTTAACTTTGACCTCATTTCTACGTCTCATGAGAACATGAGAGGTTTCAGTCATTAAGTAATTAGGGGCGCAGTGCGGCTTCCTTTGATGATTGTCGTTATGTGTTTTGTTGTGGTGGAGGGGGGGGGAAGCGCTCCCTGTCGATTGTGGATCAGAATCGACCAGGAGACTAAATTGTTTGTTTGGGGTGATTTCATAATCCGTTGGAGGTGAACTTTTTTTTTTCTTTATCGTCACTGGTGTCGTCTGATTCGTAAATGGTCTCAGTTCATATATTCGTCTTCAAGGAAATGATTTCGGTGTATCCGTTCGCGTTTTTTTTTTTTTTTTTTTTTTTTTTTTTTTTTTTTTTTTTTTTTTTTTTGTATCATCTGAAAATCCCCAAAATTTGAATATGATCGTGTTAAGTTATTTTTCCCATTACAGATTTTATATTATTTGTCGGTTTTCGACGAGAATAGATCGCTAATTTGAATAAGTAGACTAGAAATTAAAGTATGTCGTCATTTTCCTTTTGTGAATGGTACTTTGTTGATTAGGGCTCGTTCTTTGTGAATTCTAAATAAAAGTCAAAGTGTCAACTCAAATATTATCATCAGAAAGTGAACTCAGCTTTTATTTTGTCCTTCGTGGACGTTATTCTGTTAGGATGAAAACAAATTGATTTTTGCAAAATATTTCATTTTAGAATTAAGTGAACTTTGTTTTCCGTGAACGGGTCCTCGGTAATGACGTCATCTGTTTACTTGGGGGCGTTCGTTTTTGTCCATTCTGGGTGACAATCATCGACTGGTCGCTGAACTAAGTATGGTCATGTGTCCATCTAACTCTTGGCTGTGCGG
>NC_087214.1:64353297-64398297 GCF_015104395.2 Macrobrachium nipponense | reverse complement strand
TCTGTTCAAATGGAAGGTTTTCTTAGGGTAAACCCTATTATTATTATTTTCCGAGTATTTTATTATTAATTTTTTTGTTGGGGAAGGGTTTTGGGGGATGGGGAGCAAGGAACTGCTATATTATTATTGAGGTAGGTAGAAAGCCAAGAATAATAAGAATAAAATACTTTTCATTAATCTTTAATATCACGAGGATTTTTATTGTTGGTAAGTTTCGACGTTGAATGAAAATGGGACCAGTTGTTCGAGTTTTATATATGTATGTATATCTATATTTTTATATGTATATATATATTTATGTATATATGTATATATGTTATATAGTATATATACATTTATATATTGTAATCTTAGCCAATCAGGAACTAAGCTTACCTCAATTTTCTTCTTCAAAAAGCTGGCTGACCATATCCTGGTGTCGCCTCAATTCGAAGCGTAGTGGATATCATCTTGCAACCTTTGGCCTCAGTGACGGTCACCCGGCCGAATAATGACGCCTCTCAAATACTTTACAGCCTACCATCGGGCGGAGGTCACGCGTCAGTGACCCAGCTGGCTGGGCAGCCAGTCACGCGCGACCTACCCGAACGGTGTTGGATCATGGAACGTCATAAACTTTAATATATCTTTAATGCCTTTGGTGTTTATATATTTATAATTGTATATAATTATATATTTCATCTTTAAAATCAGTCGATCACTCGTACGTTGAGTTATGCAGAAACTGTGTCTGATTAATAGCAATTAGTAGATTTACAAATACTGGTAGATTTGGAAACGTCCAATTGCATCTTATTTTTATTTATAGGAAATGATCGTACGTAAGTGTCATCGCTTTCGATTAGGAGTTCAGTACATCAGAAGTTTTCTTATACAGTTAGATTAGCTGAAGAGGAGTGTATATATATAATATAATATATTATATATATATATATATATGTATATAATATTATATATATTATAATATATACAGGAAGACCTGGGGAGTGAGGGAACCTTTTTGGGGAGGGAGACCAAGCAAATGCCAATACTCCACCGATATAATATGATCAGCCCCAACAAATTATAGATTAGAAATAACATATGGAGAGGAAAAAAACCCCCCCCCCCCCCCCCCCCCCCCCCCCCCCCCCCCCTTCCCCCCCCCCCCCCCCTTACAGACCAGCTCTTAAGGGACTTTAGGGGAGGGGCGAGCGGAGGGTGGGACCTTTTAGGGATCATTGTGGGAGGGGGTTGGGAGACGTCAATCACGAGGCCCAAGGACTCCTAAGTCCCTGCAATAACAGATCCTCAGTTGGAGCCATTCCTCCCGAAGACGACCGTCGGGTGGTAAGGATGCCTGGGTGAGAAACGGGGTTTTTGGATTCAAGGGAGGGGAAAGAGGAAAATGACAAAGTTAATGGACAAGGAAGAGGGGGAAAACAGAAGAAAGGGGGGTGGGGGGGGGGGTGAGGTGGGCAAATAGGGAACTCCTTAGGAAACTCCGGGAAGGAACGCGAAAGCTTTGGAAGCTTGCGGTAATTCAGACCTAAAAAAAGAAAATGGTTTTTGAGGAACCTTTGGGGGATTGCAGGAAACAGAAAAAAACGGGAGAGGGGATTTACAAATGAATGATATAAAAACGGGAAATGGATCTGGAAATTGATGAGGCAAAAACTCGAAAAATCAAACCATTCTCTCTTCTCTCTCTCCTCGGTCTCACATCTCTCTCCTCTCTTCTCTCTCTCCTCCTCCTCCCTCCTTCAACAATAATAAGTAGAGAAATTACTTGTGATGAAGATAGGGAACGCTCCCCCTAACAAAGATACCTTAAATAACAAAGTATATGGATTGGGCAGAGATAAATAGGATTGGTATTTTAACTCTGCATAAATTTGAATCAATAAATTATGGGAGGACCACGAGAAAGAAATGCTATATGCATATTAGGGGACCTAATAATGAAGACCAATCACAAATGTGGAAGCAGTTAAAGACCTTGGTGTGATTTGATGAATAGGAAACATGTTATGGTCAATGATCAAATACCAATTCTGTTGGCAAAATGTAAAGCAAAAATGAGAAATGTTTTTGTTACGGACCCTTCAAAACAAGCAAAAGCTGAACACATGATTATTGCTTTTATAAAACATTATGTTCGTCTAGTCCACTTGAATATTGCAAATATGAATATGGTACCCACACTATCCAAAAGGATAATTGGCACAAAATAGAGAAGGTTGTACAAAGGGGTCCTTTACATCTAGAAGTTAGAAAGAAGTTAAAGACCTTGACTACTGGGAAAGACTACAATCCTCAAAATTATATAGTCCTAGAAAGGAAGCAAGAGGAAACGCTTACAATTGATAAGTTCAGGCCATGGAAACAGATAGAAGGAATGAGTGCAGGAAAATAATCAGAAAAGAGTCAAAGCAGAGGTAGATTTCAGTCGTGGCCCAAAAACTATACCAGGTAAAAAATAAGGAAAGCACACAGGGACAGTTAATCCACTTACGCCACCAGCATCGATAATGCAGCGTCTATTCAATGCGTTGCCAGCTCATATGAGGAAATATATCAGGAGTGAGCGTAGATGTGTTTAAGAATCCGCTCGACCAAAATATCTAAAACTGCATTCCCCATAACATCCAAGATTGGAAGATGGCAAAATATACCGGCAAAGATGGTACTAGCAAAACTCTCTGGTAGACATTAGAGGGTGCCTCATACTGAGGGACCTGGGGGCAACCCAGAACAAGATTTGTAAGGTTACTGTAAGGTAAGGTAAGCTCTCTCTCTCGCAATTAAATAACACCAGTTGAGGCAGGTATAAAACACTCTACGGAGTCTACTACCCAGGTTTCCTTATCCCCTTCCCGGTGTTACAAAAACACTACGGGTTTCACTACCTGAATTTCACTATCCCCATCCTCAAACTGACTCTCCTCTCTCTCTCTCCTCACTCTCCCCCTCCCCCACCTCTCCTCTCTCCTGCTCTCTCTCTCTCTCCTCGTCCTCATATCGAGGGGTGGGAACCAAGAAGATCCTGGCGAATTAAAGCAAGTGCTGCGCGAAAATCCTCTTCACAGATTATAACAGTCTTGGCAATCGAAGGGAGCCAGAGAATGATGCAGCTGTGAGGCTGACTATATGCTAATGAAAGGGAGCTTGGAGGTTGGGGGAGAGGTTAGAGGTAGGGGGGAGGGGGAGGTATGTTAGAGATAGGGGAAGGTGGAGGAGTTGCAGGGCAATGTGGGTGTTAGGTCGGGGTTAACTATTTATATCTGCTCTTTCTATCATTCCTAATTTTTTACCTTCACTTTTCCTTGTTGCAAAAATAAAGGTGCATTAGAGGTTGGAGGTAGGGGGAGGTGTTTTAGTGGTAGGAGAAGGGGGGGAAGGCTGTAAGGGAAGGTGGGTGTTGGTTCAGGGATCTCTATCCCTCTCTGCTCTTTCTGTTATTCCTGATTTTTAGAATTTTTTCTATCACTTTTTCTGTCTCCAAGGAAGGAATATTGGTTGCTAAGGCTACATCAGAACCGTCTTAGTAAAGGGAGAAGGTCGTAGGACTTTGGGATAACAGAAGATTTTTGGGGGTTAATTCCAAAGCTTTGTGATTAAGACCGCATGGAATTTTCTTCGACCTCTTTATTCTGTTTTTTTATTTTATTTATTTTTTAATTCGATTAAAGTCCCGTCGCATTCTTCACCCTCGCTTATTTACGCTGATTTCTATAACCTTCCCTTTTTTTGGAGGAGTGTTGGGAAATACTTTCTTAGTCCGGTGATCACAGATTTTTCTTATTTCTGTCTATCCAGGCAATAATTTTATTGTAGTAGGAATTTATTAACTTGAGACGTAAATCTTTTAATGAAGGAAATGATTGTTTTTTTGGTTTTTTACAGTCTTTTCAGGCAAAAGTCGGAAATTGCCCCACCATCAAAAGATTATATAATATATAATATATATATTATTTATTCTATATATATATATGTATAATATATAATAATATTATATAATATACAGATACAACACACACACAATATAATTATATATATATAATATATATACTATATATATATATTATAATTAATTTACAATTGCATCATTGCGTTTGTAATCCGGTTAGGAGGGATGGCTCGTCAGCGAGCCAAGGAAAGGTCTTCCATAGCGTAAGGACCCGAGTCCTTCATCATCTGAGCGCGGAATATTCCAGGATCCTAAAATGGCTGGCAGGAGGACTCCCGGAACCGGAAATAATTGCCTTCGCTACTCGGATTGCTTACCGCCCATCGTTTTTATCCAGCGGCCGCCCTGGAGGAGGTAAATGGACCTGGATTTTGGGAGTGTTGCAGAGAAATTTGCGAGCTCCCCCCCCCCCCCCCCTTCTCTCTCGTCTCTCTCTCCTCTCTCTTTCTTTTAGGTTATTCAGTAGTTTGGTGTTTTCAGATCTAACGACATTTAGGTCAAAGTTTCCTTGCTTGGTCCTTGCAAAGCAGGATTTCAACGATTGTCTGTTTGATTGGTCGAGACATGAGTGAGTCTCCTCTCTCTCTCCTCCTCTCTCTCTCTCTCCTTCTCTCTCTCTCTCTGGGTGTGTCTCAGTTTTGGTGAAATTGAAAAATGTTAGAATAAATTTACGAAGGCACTAGTTTCAAACGTCCCAGGGTTTCACCCGTCTTCTTCTTACGGTGAATTGTGTGATTCCTTCGTTTCTGCGATATTTGCAAGACTACATGCTTCCTTCTTCCTGCCATTGATTATATATATATATATATATATATATATATATAATATATAATATATATTCGACATTTCGAAATTTAAATATTATATATTATTATATTGCTTAGTATTCGCGAGCAAAGTCCAGTGATTTAGGTGTGCCCGGTAATTACTTGGCCAGCGCGTTCTTCGATTCAACCTGATCCGGAAATTGTGGGTGAGCTGTTGCAATATTCGCAAATTTTTTCCACCTAAATTAATGGAGGTCTGATTAAATCACAATGGCGAATCTTTCAGCTGAAGTTACTGCCGCAATACTATTATAATGCTGGAGGAATAATCTCTCAGCAGCTAACCCATGACGCTTTCGGCCACGGCCCGGTGGTGGCCTGTACAGACACGTGAACATGGCTAAATTTAACCATAAATGAAATAAAAACTACTGAGGCCATCATAACAATTTGGAGCTCTCTAGCCTCAGTAGTTTGCAAGATCTGAGGGCGAATAGAAAAGGTGTGAACGGTCAGACAAATAAGCCATCTGATTAGTTCTCTTTGACAGAAAATGAAAAGTTATATTCGTTCATCCTCGTGCTTCGGTAACCCAACCACGTCCTGTCCAGTCCTGGCTATGCCGAGGCTAGCTGCAGATTGAGTCTGTATAGACCCCAGACCGATTCATATTGGATGCGCAGGTTTTATTGCATGTACTATAGGCTGGGAACTCTCCTCTCTCTCTCTCTCTCTCTCTCTCTCTCTCTCTCTCTCTGTATGTACCATGGGAAATTTGATCTGAATCCGCACACGAATTTATTTGAGATGCTTATAAGATGGTCTCGAAGAGAGAGATGATAAGTGGAGAGAGAGAGAGAGAGAGAGAGAGAGAGAGAGAGAGAGTATGAATCTGGCCCTTTTAAGCCTGGATTTGCTCAAGGTCGGCGTGTCTCTTTGTAGGACGGGGGCCATAATATCTCACTTTGCAAGGAGCAATTCGGAACGTGCATCGACTACTGTCTATCTCAAGGAACTACACTAACCACGGGGAAACTCTTTTGGCTAAACCCATGGTGGGACTCTCTCTCCTCTCTCTCTCTCCTTCCTCTCTCCTTCTCTCTCTCTCAGACTGTCTGCCCTCTGCAGTCGTATCGGTTTTCCTTTTTAAGGGGACCTTTTATAAAGGGATTTATATAATAAATATATAACATATATTATATATATATATATTATTATAATATATATAATATATATTATTTTACTTATATTTCATACAGTATGTAACATGTAATGTTATGTGTACTACCAAATATAATATAATATTCGATATTTATGTATATGTGATATCCTCGTTGATTCAGCTATATACATTTATGTGTGTACGTATATTATGTACATATTATATGTTTATAGATTTTGAATGTGGTCATATCTATGATATATACGGTATCTGCATGCACTACACAATTCTGTGTATACCATATAATTTATATAGATATATATAATATATGTCTACTATATATAATAGAGGAGCGAGAGAGAGAGAGAGAGAGTGAGGTGAGAGAGAGGAGAGAGAAGAGGACGAGAGAGGAGAGAGAGGAGGGTTGAGGAGGTTTTACTGAGGTGTCCTTCGAGAAGTAGTGAAAATATGGGGTTTATACTATGTCCGTTAGAGATTTCTTACTCACGCCTGGCCCCGTTAATTTCTAACTTTGGAAACTTATATATGTATGCAGTCGTAAGTTTCTCGGAGATATGAGAGAAGAAGAGAGATAGAATGTAGTTTGTTGTTTGTTTGTTTTCAATACCACAGTTTATTTCAACTTGTGGTGGCTAAAAAATTGTGTAAAATTATATTTTCAATTTTTCATATTAACTCCATAACTTTTCCCGTTTAAAATCCCTCCTCCTACGAAGCTGTGGGGACCTGCCCCTCTTTCTTATTGTTTTCCTCCATTTTCCCCCCTTTTTCGGTCAGTTTCTTTGATGCCAGCGGCTCTGCTGGGTGGTATAAAGTTTGACCCATTACCTTAGGAACCAGAATTCCCTAAAACGGTTTTTTTACCATATCGGTGTGTGAAGCCATTGCCCAGTGCGAGGAAATGAGTAGTTGTAATTATTATTAATGGTCGATTAGTTTGCCACAGGTAGTTGGTGGCAAAATGATAGAATTACAATATATATTATATTATATTATATTATATTCTATATTATATATATATATACACATCAAACACACACACTGCTGTGCTAGTCTTCTGCAAATATAACTTCCAGATATCGGTAGTTTTATAGCCATTATCGTCAGGTTGCCAGCGCGTGTTTTCATTTTTTTTTTATTCTTTTAATCAATGGGAGTTTAATAATTAATTATTAGTCTGCAGTGTATCCTCCTCACCATCCCCATCCCCCTTTTGTAGATGGACGCCGTAAACGAATTGATGAAAGAGGCATTCCCCATGGCGTGTTGTGTTCCAGAGACCCCGCTCATCCCCTACGTATACATAACTTGAAATATGTTTAAATCCTGTTTTAATACATCGGCCGTAGTTTACTTGTATGTATTTACTCTCATTCATGTATATGAGTGTGTTCTCTGTCACACCGGCAAGATTCAGGGCAATAATAAAAATTATGGGGATGGTCATTTGGGCCCTCTACTAGGTCACCCATTCCGAGTGCTCTGACCTCGCCTGCTGGAGTGCTCAACTTCAGCGACGAGGGAGGGAAATTAATTTTATATTTGTAGCGAGAAAAGTGTCGAGAGAGAGGAGGGAAGAGAGGAGAGGGAGATAGAGAGAGATTGAGGTAGAGAGATAGAGAGGCAGAGAGAGTATCGGTCTCCAAAAGTAAGCAGTAAACGAAAATGGGATGGTACCAACTCGTCCCTTTTTTTGCTTATACACGATGGGGGTAAATCTCTATCTCTACCCTGACACACTAGGCGTTACCAATCCGCGCCACACACATTCTAGGTTACTGATAAAGAGAGAGAGAGAGAGAGAGAAAGAGAGAGAGAGAGACTTACCTTCAATGGCATCAATTTTCCGTAGTGACAGACACCATTGAAGGCAATACGTTTCTGTTACGGTGTAAATATTCTATTACCTTGTGTCTATATATGTATAGTAATATATATTATAAATATATATATATATATATCTATATATATATATGTAATATGTTATATATTATATATATATTTTATATATATATGTGTGTGTGTGTGTGGTGTGTTGTGTGTGTGTGTATGTATGTATGTATGTATTTAATTTCCCATTTTCTACAAGTGTGTATACAGTAGCCGGCCGCAATGCAGCAGCGTGGTTCCGGCCGCAGGTTGTACCGTCCTTTCTCTCGGAAAGTTTCGTTCAGTTCCGCTCAGCGGCGGAGGGAGGGACCACCCGATGCAGTTCACCCGAAAGAGACGAATGGTTGAAAGACTTAGAAATCTTCTCCCCCGCCCCTTCCTCCTCCCTTCCCCTTCGTTGCCAATCGAGTTGCCGATGAGTGATTTATTTCTTATTTTCGGGCATATGCGGCCCCTGCAATTTCGGCGGTCCTCTTCTCAAGGCAGGCGGTTCTGGCCGGTCCTCTCTACCCGATGCTGGAAGAAAGTGTTCGTTTCCAGAACGGATCATTTTCACTGTTCATTCTGGAATCGGGAGCCGAGTGGACTGGCTGGAATCAATACGGGGATACGAGGACGCAAACTTGGCGCCTTTTAGGGTGGGCGCTGCCAGACGCGTCGGAATAGCAGCGACGGCGTTCCCGCCGTATGGTTTTCCGAACGTCAAAGGACGTTTCCCGGCGGACGTCCCGATGGTGCGCCGCTGCTGCTGCTGCGGACGTCACGGGATTTCCCGACGTTGAAAAGACGAACAATTGCCGACGACGTCTTGGAAATGGCTTGCGCGTTTGCGGCACGATACGTTTTCCCCGGCCAGCGGCGAGAGTGACGGGGGGGGGGGGGGGGGGGGGGGGGGGGCGGGGGGGGGGGGGGGGGGGGGGGGGGGGGGGGGGGCAAACGATGAGGAGGAGAACGTTGCGGGTTTTCTCAGTGAAGCTCTGGCGGCGAGGCAGGTGGGAGAAGAGAGAGACCCGTCCTGTGCCATGCGCCCGCTGGCTCAGGTGAAAACCTTTTAAAAAAAAACAAGTCTTCCTCCTTGTCCCTCTCCCTCCGTAGGCCATATTTTTCATTTAGAGGCTTTCTGTTATACATATATGACGCATATGTATAACGCGAGCTCAGCTGTCACCATTCCACAGAAGGAATATATTCATTTCTACCCCGCCCACCACCCACATGTGTGTTTTTCCGTTATACTGATTTTTACCCGGAATCAGATTAGTGAAATAAGTGTGGCGGGAAAAAAATAAGGAAATTCGTTTTTGACAAATTTTTCCTTCGGATTTTTGACCTGCCAGTTTTTATTTTTATTTTTAAAGTATATTTTTATTAAAGTTATATAGAAAATATTGTTCCAGAGGATTTTGATGTTATCTGTAGTTTTTCGTGAAGAAGGAAAAAAGGGACGTAATTTATACAAATACATATAAAAAGATGCATAGAATTTGTCCGATGTAAAGGTGATGATCATATCAGTGCGATCGTTAATACTGTCAGCGTGGTCAGATTGCCTTTGTATATTAAGGATATTTAAAACTGTGTCATCAGAATATTATTTAAAGATGAATCAGAAGTTTTATATATTTGTTATAATCTCTTAGTGTTTGATTCTCAAAGCAGAAGCGTTTCAATATAAAAACAGTTTTTGTAAGTCCTCAGTTTGAATCTTGTCATCAATTTTTTTTTTATTAACGCCCCCTCTCCCCCCCCCCCTCCCCCCCCATCGTAATAGTTCTCATCCCCAGCCTCCCCTTATCACCTTTACCTTCCCCGCGCCTCCCTACCTTCCCCCATCATTTAACCCTAACCTTCCCCTCCTCCCTACCCCCCCCCCCCCCCCTCTCACCTCCCCATCCTGCCCCCGGCCAGATATCAAGAATATATATTAATACATATATATTATTTACACATCTATAAAAAAAAAAAGAAAAGTCCGTTATCAATGTTATTGTAAAGTGGGACTATAAAGCCTGATACATATCAACAGTTATATGGTCCCCGGCACCACCCCCGCCGCCGCCGCCCCCCCCCCCCCCCAACCCCTCCCTCTCTCTCAGAAGAAAAATAAATAAATAAAAAAATATCGCGAGCATATGAATTGAAGCCACCATGACTTGCGTGTGTTGTGTTGATGTTTTTGCAGCAGTGTGTGTAGATTGACATAGGACTCTTCTCTCCCCCCCCACCCCCACCACCCCCTTCCGTAGACAGCGGTGTTATCTCATAGGCCAGCGGTGTGTAGCCAGCATAGTGTGCATGTAGACGTTGAAATGGTAGATGGTTCTATTCGTTTCTAATTGTATATTTTTTTCCGTTTGTTCTTTTTTTTGTTTTTTTTTAGTTTTTTTTAGTGTGTCGGTGTACGTAGCCAAAAAAAGTATAATATATAATATATATATAGAGATCTTCTCTTGTGTTTATGTGTGTGTTTGTGCCGTTCCCAAAATAAAAATTAAAATTAATAATATTAAAAAAAAAAGTCATAGTTTTTTACGATTAAGATCCATCAATCACAAGTATATATATATAGTAGATGTTTGTTATTGCTACCGAGACAACGCGGTGGAGGCCTGT
The DNA here is from genome assembly GCF_015104395.2 of Macrobrachium nipponense. Classification (NCBI taxonomy): domain Eukaryota; kingdom Metazoa; phylum Arthropoda; class Malacostraca; order Decapoda; family Palaemonidae; genus Macrobrachium; species Macrobrachium nipponense. The sequence continues at coordinate 64,387,895 of NC_087214.1, read as the reverse complement.
ATTAGATAATACATCTCGGTCCATTCATTCTTTTGTTTTTTGCCTACCACCACAACTTACTACTACCACCACTACTATTACTACTACTACTACTACCACTACTACTACTACAACTCAATGCCGCCGTTAGCCAGACAGTAGTCTTGCGTGGCAGCGTCGTCCTCGCAGGACTTCGAATGAATAGACCACAGAGAGAGAGAGATTTTTTGGGTCAAGTAATCTCTCTCGCTGCCAGCAGTGGGATGCGGCTGCGTGTCCCACGCCTCCTCGGAGAGATCAGGACGCGCACGTGGCTGGCTGGCTGGCTAGCTAGCTAGCTAGCTAGCTGTCTGTGTGTGGTTCCCACCCCCCCGACCAGCACCCCAAACCCACCTACCCACCCACAGAGTCATCTCTAATTCGCCTACGATTTTGTTTTCTCCCCCTCTTGTTACAGGAGACTCGTTGTGAGAAACTAAACCGGTCATCATCATCATCATCATCGTCAGAATAATGATACAAGAAGTTGTGTGACGGTTGTTAAATGTTTAAAAGTTATATATAAATATATCTATATATTTTTGAAGGATACGCCGAGTGAGGAAATAGATGTCAACAAACTTTGTTGTGTTGTGTGTTTTTTTATTTTGGCGTAGATAGATGGTAATTAGAGAGTTTGTTTAGAAGTTGTCGATACGACGGGAGAAAGAACCACCCCATATTTGTTGTCATTGTTTTGTTTTGATGGATTCGACGTGAATGATGTCCGGTTGAAAGTGTGGAGAGAGAGAGGAGAGAAAAAAAAGAGCAAAGCAGTAGCAGAGTGGCCTTATTACATCGAATAAGCTTAGAAATAGTTGCGTGAAATTCATCTTCCATTAGTTAAGGAAGGACCGTATCGGTGTGCGCATACGGTCTGGCTGGATGTCAGGGTACACACAACGGGTCCTTTACTTCGAGGAAACCGTTGGAAACCGTTGGAAACCGTTGCCCTTGGCCGAGACACCAGGATGCAGAAAGCAGTCAGGGCGATACTGCCTTCGTCGTAGCCCGCTCAGAATTCGTCTCGTCGCATGAGAAAGAAGAGGAGAGAGGGAGAGAGAAAAAAAAAACCTCCAAGTCTATCCAGCCTGTTGTTGTTGTTGTTTTTGTCGCTCTCGCTTCTCAGAGAACTGATTTAAAATCCAAGAGACCTCACATCATCTCAACCACTCTCCATCCATGCCTCCCTCCGTCTCTCCGGGCGAGTGAGAAGACGACCTCGTGAGCTTTTCGACGGCGGCGTCGTCGTCAGCCTATTCCTGAGGAAGGTCAGTTGGCGCCAAGGGGCAACCCCCGCGTGACGTCAGAGGCTTCCTCAGGCGGGAGTTCACCAAGACTCTTCTCCCCTATGTCCTCGTGAGGACTGAGTGGGCCCTTTTGAGTAAGGGGGGATATTATTCTACCCAACAACGCCGAGGCGACCACCGTCGTCGTCGACGACTTCTGGAACGGCCCAGCAGCCGAAGCCGTCCCCCAAAGACAACAACAACACCTTCCTCCAGCCGTGAGGAGATTACTACTACTCGACGTCCACTGAACCTTCTCCTCCCTTTCCCTCCCCCTCCCCCCCTTCCCCTCCCCTTCCTCCTCCATCCATCCATCCATCACCAGTCCATCCATGCATCCCTGGACGAGCGTCTTCTTCTTCAACATGGACAACGTCACGGGTAACTCTTACGTCGAGAATGAGACCAAAAGCACTCTGCTGGACACTGGCAATAGTGACCTAGACGTGCAAATGTCCGGGATCGTATTATGTTCTTTGGGTTCGTCACACGAGGCTGATCCCCAGTCATTCTACCGGTAGGCCTGCTATTCCTACTACTATTCTACTACTACTACTACTCCTACTAACTACTACTACTACTCCTACTACTACTGCTGCTGCTGCTACTCCTCCTACTCCTCCTCCTCCCGTGAGATCCCTCCTTCACGTGAAAAAAAAAATGAATTGAAAATGTCCCCCCTTCTTCTCTACCTCGCTTATATCTCGTCTTTCCTCCTGTTTTATATTCCTTCGTATTCCTGATATTTAAAGAGCTTCTTTGCACCCTTTTGCACAATTTTCGTGTTGGACCGTTGTTTTTTTCCTTATTATTTTTTTTTTCAGTAGATGAGTATGCCTTGATTTTTTTCCCCGTATGATTATAATACATTTCTCGCACATGGATCTATTTTTTTTTTCTTTTTTCGGCTTCCAATGATTTTCCAAAATGTAAGTCTTGGCTCCAATTTTGAGTTTGTGAGATATTTTTAAAAACATGATAATAATTATATGAAGAGAAACTGGTGATTATTTTGTTATTTATTGCTTCCCCCTTAATTTCGTATCTCCTGATTTTTGACATTTGTATTCTTCCCCCACGATCCAAGTTTTGACTCTCGGGTCGAATTTTTTTTAAAAGCTTTGTTTAGCTCTACACAAAAAAAAGCTGCTGCTATAAAACCACTAACGATACAGCTGCTCTACTTTTGCTGCTGCCGCTGTAAATGCTGCTGCTGCTACTATTATTGCTGCTGTTACTTTTATTTGATTTTTTTCTATAAAAGACCTAATCGAGAAAAATCTCTCTCTCCTTTAGAAGTTATTTTTATAGATGAAGAGATGCATTTATAGAGAGACCCTGAAAAGATAGAAAAAAAGGAGAAATTTAGCATAGTACATTTCCTCTCTCTCTCTCTCTCTCTCTCTCTCTCTCTCTCTCTCTCTCTCTCTCTCTCTCTCTCTCCATTCATTCCTAATCCTGGTGTCTGTTTCGTACCAAATTCATCCAGGTCCATATTCCTTCCATTTTCACCCTTTCTCTTCTCCTCCCCTCCCCTACTTTCACTCTGGTCTGCTTTCTCGCCTCCTATAACTTTCACTACTTTCACTCCAGCAACTGTTACCCTCTAATTACTTGCATTGCCTTGCTGTTTCTTCCACCTTCTTCTGTGTTCCTACATGCCCAAGTTACCATAAGGAGTCATCCTTCCATTGCTAGGGATTTCCATATATCCATATTTCTATACTGTTTCTCCCACCATCTTCTGTGTTCCCATATGTCCAAGTTACTTTAAAGACCTAATCGTTCCATTACTAGATATTTCTACAGTCATGTTTCTTTCCTGTCTCTCCCACCTTCTTCTGTGTTCCCACGTGTCCAAGTTACTTCAAATTGCCCATCCTTTGTTAGGAATTTCCGTATTAATTCCCTTCTGCAGTCCATTTTTTTTTTGTGTGTGTGTGTGTGTTTGTTTGTGTTAGAAAGGGCCCACTTCAGTCCCTAGCACAACTTTTCCCCTCCATAAACTTTCCATCCCGTTAAACCATTCCTCTCTCTCTCTCTCTCTCTCTCTCTCTCTCTCTCTCTCTCTCTCTCTCTCTCATTTGTACTTACCTTATAAACTCTCCTCGAATCTCTCTCTCTCTCTCGTGACCCCGAATCCATACACAATCCTTTAGTCGAAATTTATATACACGTCCCACTGCTCCATCTAGCCTAGAATATCTATTTTTCCATATTAATGAATTTCTGTTGTAAATGGTCATTGTAGATCCAAATCTCATTTAAATATGCGTTATATCCCTTTATAACATTCACCTTTCGTTCGTGTTGTATCCCTTGACGATTCTGTCTTTTTTTCACAGCCTCTTCTTACTAGATATCTATTGTATCCTCTTTATAACTTTCACTTTTTGTTCGTGTTATATCCCTCTACAGATCTCTATAGCCCAACTCTTTTCGTTCGTTTTATATCCATCTATCATCGTTCGTTGCAACCTTTTACATTACCCTTTTCATTTCATTCGTGTTGTATCCCTCGACAATTCCCTCCTTTCATTGTAACCCATTTTCTGTTGGATGTCGTGATTATATCCATCGTCATATTTCGCTTTGCTTTCGTCTCCAGTTTCGAGATCTAAGATCTCCCCCTCACTTCCATTTTGAGTTCTGGCTCTAATTTATAACCTCTCGGGTCTTCTTTCGAGATCTAAGAAGATCTCCCCCTCACTTCCATTTTGAGTTCTGGCTCTAATTTATAACCTCTCGGGTCTTCCAGCTATCAAAGCTGTAATGACTAAAGACTTCTATATATCTCCTCATCTGAAGTGATACCTTTCGTGTCTATATACTTATTCTTGTTCGCAGTCTCCCATTATTTTGATTATTTACTTCTTGCAGGTTATACGCTTATTCTGTATTTATCAGTTTGGGCCTCTTTTTTTTTCATTCTTTTTTTCTAATCTTGTTCAATCCGGCTGAGCTCAATATTTAGTGGTGGTATTATGTTCCATTTCTCTATCTTTCTTCTGTATTTTTATCATTTCCTTCGTTTTTTCAAAGTTTTTCTACTATATATTTTTTCATGTGTTTTGGATTTCATTTCTCTCTCTCTCTCCGTTATCATTTTTTATCTTTTCCTTGATCTTGCAGTACCTGGATTATTTTTAGTATATTTTTAATATATATGATATAACTTTAATAGTCAACCAATCTCCAGACCTGTAGGCTATTTCTTAGGTTTATATTTAAATTCCTTCGACTTTTATGATACGTATTTCGAGTTGTTAACTTTTCCTAATGTAGACATATATTTCTTTCAGTATCTTTTATTATCTTACGCTTTATTTTCTCGCGCCAGGATTTATCAGGTTAATCCTCCCATTATCTTGTTTCTTTTTATTTCTTTCTTTCTTCTCGTCCTCTTTCTTATATGCTGCTGTCCTGGATTTGAAATTCACATTCCATTATTTTTATCATTGGATTTGAAATTCACATTTTATTATTATTATTATTATTATTATTATTATTATTATTATTATTATTATTATTAACTGAAACTGCTTATTGTATCTTACAATCTTTCAAAAACGTTCGTCCTGTCTTATCAACTTAATACCTATTTATTATATGTTTATTTATCACGTTCCATTTTTAATTTCATTCATTACTTGTCACATTTTTCATGTGAGATCTTAGTAGTTTTTATGTTCATTTTCCATATGAGGTCTTATTCATTTCCCCCATTTTTCATGGGAGGTCTTATTCATTTTCTCCCCATTTTCCATGTGTGGTCTTATTCATTTTCCCCATTTTTCATGAGGTCTTATTCATTTTTTCCCCATTTTTCATGAGGTCTTATTCAATTTCTCCCCATTTTCCATGTGTGGTCTTATTCATTTCCCCCATTTTTCATGAGGTCTTATTCATTTTTTCCCCATTTTTCATGAGGTCTTATTCAATTTCTCATTTTCCCCTTTTCCATGTGTGGGTCTTATCATTTCCCCCATTTTTCATGAGGTCTTATTCATTTTTTCCCCATTTTTCATGAGGTCTTATTCATTTTCTCCCCATTTTCCATGTGTGGTCTTATTCATTTTCCCCCATTTTTCATGAGGTCTTATTCATCCCCATTTTTGATGGAGGTCTTATTCATTTTCTCCCCATTTTCCATGTGTGGTCTTATTCATTTTCCCCATTTTTCATGAGGTCTTATTCATTTTCTCCCCATTTTTCATGAGGTCTTATTCATTTTTCCCTATTTTTCATGTGTGGTCTTATTCATTTTCCCTATTTTTCATGAGGTTTTCATTTTATCATTTTTTCCCCATTTTTTGTTTCATGAGGTCTTATTCATTTTTCCCTATTTTTCATGTGTGGTCTTATTCATTTTCCCTATTTTTCATGAGGTCTTATCATTTTTTCCCCATTTTTCATGAGGTCTTATTCATTTTTTCCCCATTTTTCATGAGGTCTTATTCATTTTTCCCCCATTTTCCTTGTGAGGTCTTATTTAAGGTCTCAATAATTAGTTGGTCCACCTTCCATATGATCCTTAATTCATTAACCTGTAAGTCTTCAAATCAAATATCCCTCCAGTCAGAATGATTACTTCCATTTCTAACATACTTCCTTCCTTTCACTTTGGGTGTTATTGTAGGCTCGTTGTCCCTATACCTTTGCAAACAAAGTCTGCTACCCCCAGATATAATTGAAACAAAATACATTGGTACGTTTTTTGTTCCTACTTTTGCAAACAAAGTCTTTTACCCCAATTCTCTCTGAAACAAAGTACACCTCCTTGGATTTCTGCAAACATAGTCTGTTCAAGCCAAGTTTTTTTACCCCCAAATCTCTGTGAAACAAAATACATCTCCTTGGCTGTTTTGCTAACAAAGTTTTTTACCCCCAAATCTCTTTGAAGCAATATACACCACCTTTGTTTGTTCTTTGTCCCTACCTTTTCAAACAAAGTTGTTTACCTCAATCTTATAGAGACAAGATACACCTTGGTTTTTTCTTGGTCCCAACCTTGTCAGAGAAAGTCTTTTAGCCCGATATCATCGTAACAGTATATGCTTCCTTCGTTTTTTTCTGTCCTAACCTTTGCACACAAAGTATTTTACCCGTCGTATAAAAAAACATAAACCACCTTCGTTTCTTCTTTGCCCCAACCTCTGCACACAAAGTATTGTACCCCAAATCGCTTTGGAACAATATACACCTTGGGTTTTTTTTTTTTTTTTTTTTTTTTTGTTTTTTTTTTTTTTTTTTTTTTTTTTTTTTTTTTTTTTTGTCCCTACCTTTGCAAACAGTCATTTACCCAAATATCATCGTACTAAAATACAGCACCTTCTTTCTTGTCAACAAATCCCCCTTCTCGTGTTTATCGTCTACTTCCATTTGATTCCCCAATTCATTCCATTTCCAGTCCTGCCTTCTTGTCTGATCTTCCTCGTCGCCACTTTTAACTAAACTGTCGTTCGCGTTTTTTTTTTTTTTTTTTTTTTTTTTTTTTTTTTTTTTTTTTTTTTTTTTTTTTTTTTTTCCGGGGATAACATTTGAGATTGTGTGGCCGTGTGTTTAATGGTACCCCGTTGGGGGAAATGTCAGCTGTGAGAAATGTCAGAGGAGGGTCTTCGATGTTGTCAATTTTGGCCGAGAGAGAGAGAGAGAGAGAGAGAGAGAGAGAGGAGAGAGAGAGAGAGAGAGGAGAAAGAGAGAGCAGCGTTTGGTGACCTCAGAGGTTATTGTTTGAAATTGAGCTGAGTTGGGAGGTCATTTTTGGTGGCACAGAGAGAGAGAGAGAGAGAGAGAGAGATAGGAGAGAGAGAGAGAGTCGGAATGGAAAGCTAGTGGGAAACACTTAAGTATACGGAATTTGTAAGATTTGGAATTTGGAATGGGCAAGTAGGCTAATTAAATAGAAAGTTTTCATTTTTTTATATTGCTCGAAATTTAACGTTTCAATTTGGGAAACTTGGGGAGGAAATTGAATCATTTAAGTCGACTGGAAAAGCTGGAATAGTGAGACCAATTTTGAAATGGTTTAAAATCTTAGATTCGGGATGTTAAGGAATGTTTCAGTTTGATCGGAATGTTTGAAACCGGACTTGTTTTTTGTACTTAGATTGCTTAACATTTAAATCAAACTTAATGTTTTAGTTAGTATCGGACTGAAAGTGAAACAGAAAACTTAGATGACTACAAGCAACGTGTTTTGGGTAGGGCTGTGGCTGACGCCCTGCTGATGGTGGGTGGTGCAGTTCTGTATGTGTGAAGGCTTTGTAAACCTGCTATAGTTTTATTTTATCATTAGACATGAAATGAAAAGTGGTTAAGGAAAAATGCTAATGGCTGATTCAATGTGTGTGAGAGAGATTACCTCTCTCTCTCTCTCTCTCTCTCTCTCTCTCTCTCTCTCTCTCTCTCTCTCTCTCTCTCTCTCTATTACGCTATTTCTGCTATATGGTTTTTGTATTATTTATATACACACTCTTTCTTACTTATATATCTCTCATTTATGCTATTTCTGATATATATTTATTTTATTATTTACACACTCTCTCTCTCTCTCTCTCTCTCTCTCTCTCTCTCTCTCTCTCTCTCTCTCTTAGACCCATTTTTTCTTGCTTTATAAGCAATTCTTTCTCACACTATTGGACCAATTTAATTATTTATTCTTCCTACACAAAGCTCTCTCTCTCTCTCTCTCTCTCTCTCTCTCTCTCTCTCTCTCTCTCTCTCTCTCTCTCTCACTTTGTGTGCGTGTATGTGAGATACTCATGAAGATAATAACCACCTCTCCTGATTTCATGACAACATGTAAACTTTATCTTCTGTAACCTTGGTCCCTGTGTCTCGTAGCTGGAGGTCTTACGCCCTGTAACCTTTAGACCTTGACTCCTGTGTGGTGTCCTTTTATTTCCTATAACTGTCTCACTTTTTGATTAAGACTATTTCCTGTTTCATGTTTTGTCCTTCTGTCTATGGATATTTTATTTCTCTGTCTTCTGCTCTTCGGTGTCCTACGGTCTATCTCCCCTAGACAGGGGCTCCTGTTTCGTGTCCTTTAGGATGTTAATTCTTGTGACTGTGGCTCCTGTATCCTGTCTTGAGGTTTCTGTACTTAGTACTATCTGTAATTTAGATTCCTTCTCTCTCTCTCTCTCTCTCTCTCTCTCTCTCTCTCTCTCTCTCTGTGTAATTACAATTTACCTTCATCTGTTAAACTCTCTCTCTCTCTCTCTCTCTCTCTCTCTCTCTCTCTCTGTATGTGTAACTACAATTTACCTTCATCTGTTAAACTCTCTTTCTGTGTGTGTGTGTGTGTGTGTGTGTGTGTATGTGTGTGTGTGTGTCTGTAACTACAACTTACCTTCATCTGTTAAACTCTCTCTCTCTCTCTCTTTCTCTCTCTCTCTCTCTGTAACCTCGTACGTCACAATTTCCCACTGAAACTGTATGTCCCGTAACCGTGTCTATGGCCTATAACTACGGCATTTCATAACCCTATATTTTTGCTCTGCATCTCAATAATTCATTCTCCTGATACTTGTACCCCACCATCTATTTTCCTCTTGTGCTTCTCGCTCTCTCTTTATTTTTCGTGAATTTTTCTTTTGTCATTTGTCATTTGGGTATTTTTTTTCCCTCTTGTTCTCATTCTCAGGATTTCTTCGTCATTCTGATTCTCTGTATTTTTAACTTTATCTTCATTCTCAGTTTTTTTTCTTTTAATTCTTTCAATTCGGCTTATTTTTCCACCTGTGATCCTCATGTTTATATTATATTTCTCTTTTTTTATATTTCTCACACTTTCTCTCTTTTTTTTTACCGTGTGATTCTCCTTTTATTTTGTAATTCTCATTTTCGTGATCTTATTTGTTCCCCCCTTATTTATTTATTTTTTTTTTGTATCTTCTTATTTTCTCAGACATTGTACCCTTTGTTTCAAACCTCTTTCTGTTTTTGTCATTAATCCTTTCATTCATCATCTACAATTCATCTACCCGGCTCTCATTCCTCCTCCTTCTCTCTCTCTCTCTCTCTCTCTCTCTCTCTCTCTCTCTCTCTCTCTCTCTCTCTCTGTGGAAGTTTTCACCTCATCCTTACTCTCCTTTAATGCTTGTTTGCAGTTTCTTTTCGGAACTTTTCGTCACTTCCTCCTCAGAGGTCGAAAGGGCACAACACTTCCTTCCCTTCACTTCTACAGCCACTGTAGTTCTACAGGCTACAGGGACCTGTAGTTCCCTTAGTTTCTTCGTTCCACACGTTCCTGTAATCCATTCTACAGACCATTCGTTTCTACAGCTTTTTCTTAGTTACTTTTAAAAGCAGCACCTGTAAGTCGCCCTTATAGCTGCTATATATATCTTCTACAGCTTCTTGAGTACTTCTTCTCTTCTTCATTTCCTTTCTACAGTCCCTGTAGCTTTTCTCTTCCACAGCATCTGTAGTTTTTTTTTTTTTTTTCTTCTTCTACGGCCCCTTCGGCTGCTCCTCCTCCCCCCTCCACCACCCCTTTTCCGGGAGCACTCTCCCCCCCCCCCCCCCCCACCTCGCCCCAGCTTCCATCTCTTTGTCTTTTGACAACTTCTTTCACTTGTCCCTTGCGGTTATGCTTACGCAACTGCTTTCTCTCTCTCTCTCTCTCTCTCTCTCTCTCTCTCTCTCTCTCTCTCTCTCTCTCTCTCAGTTACGCATTTCTGCTATGTGGTTTTTGTATTATTTACACACACACTCTCTTACCTCTCTCTCTCTCTCAGTTGTGCTTTTTCTGATATATATTATTTTATTATTTAAACTCTCTCTCTCTCTCTCGCCCCTCTCTCTCTCGAGTCTCTATCTCTCATCCCTCCTCTCTCTCTCTCTTTATTTTCCTTTCCAGCTTCGCTCTTTTCTGTTTTATATTTTGTTTCTTTATTATTATTTCGTTCTGCTTCGTTTTAGATTATCTTGCTTTTAGTGTATTTATCTTTTTTTTGTGTGTGTGTTTTTTTTTCGTCGTTTCTAATCCAACTATGTTGTGTTTATTTTATCCTTTTATGAGTTGTTCTCCGTTCCTTCTCTCTTTTTTTTTGTGTGTGTGTTTTTTTTTCTTTCGTGCGTTTTTTTTTCTTACTTGCAATAAACATCAGTTGTAGAGTAAGGTAACAAAAAGTTTCTTTGGTTTCCTTCTTTGTCCTTAATGTTTATTTTTATGTTTTTTTTTTTATTATTTTTTTATTTTTTTACTCCGTTCTTATTTTTGTATTACCCTCAATTTTCCAATTTTTTTTTCATTATAGATTTTTTTTTTTTTTATTCCTCGCCCCCCCCTCCCCCCCTCCCCCCATTCGTTTTCTTCCCTGTCTTGCCTCCCGGTTTTTCATCTCTTCTACTCATTCCCATTTCGTCCTGATAGCTCTCCCAACTAACCCCTCCCCCCTCTCGCTCCCACCCCTCCCCTCCCTTCCAAAGTCTGTCTTCCGTCTTTCCCTCCTTTGAATGGACAGATAGTCATTTTCAGCATCGATGAATCAACAGAGAAATGGAAATTAAACTGATAAAGAATAATAATAACAAGGAAGAGAATAAAAAAAAAATAAAACCAATTGCAGTGGGAACAAGAAGCAACTGCAGTACACCGGTGGATACCGTGACGTCATGACTACGTCACGACACCTGTGACGTCATAGCTTGCGATGAGTTGGCAAGTAACACTTTCACACCACACTTTACATATAGACTCGAACGCTTAAGTGTACACTTATAGCCTACACACATCACACCTTCACTTGACTATATAAATATACACTTCACCGGCAGTAGGGCCTGCCTTTCAAATTCAAATTAAAGATACGTTTCACCTAATGATTTGTGAAAGGTATTTTTTTTTTATTCAACCAACGTTTTCTTGTGTTGTTGTTTTTTTTATATTACCGCTTTTGGCTGAGAGATCTCGGTGCATGAGAGATCCGGTTCTGAGACCCTGGTTTCGAATTGGCGGTTTCTTTCACACCAGTTTTAGCTCTCAAATTGGTTTGTTATAAAACTGGTCTGTAAATTGAAACCAGTTTTATTTGTTGAAATGATTTGTCATTTAAAGCTAGTTTGTGTTGTGAAACTGGCTTATAACATGAAACCAGTCCAGACTATGAAACTGGTCTGTGATCTGAAACCAGGTTTTAAAGTTGAAACTGGTCTGTGATCAGAAACCAGTTTTTAAAGTTGAAACTGGTTTGTGATCAGAAACCAGTTTTTAAAGCTGAAACTGATCTGTGATCTGAAACCAGTTTTTAAAGCTGACACTGATCTGTGATCTGAAACCAGATTTTAAAGCTGAAACTGATTTGTGACCTGAAACCAGTTTTTAAAGCTGAAACTGGTCTGTGATCTGAAACCAGTTTTTAAAGCTGAAACTGGTCTGTGATCTGAAGCCAGTTTTTAAAGCTGAAACTAGTCTGTGATCTGAAATCAGGTTAAAGCTGAAAATGGTCTGTGATCTGAAACCAGTTTTTAAAGCTGAAACTGATTTGTGATCTGAAACCAGTTTTTAAAGCTAAAACTGGTTTGTGATCTGAAACCAGTTTTTAAAGCCAAAACTAGTCTGTGATCTGAAACCAGTTTTTAAAAACTGGTCTGTGGTCTGAAACCAGTTTTTAAAGCTGAAACTGGGTTGTGATCTGAAACCAGTTTTTGAAGCTGAAACTGGTCTGTGATCTGAAACCAGTTTTTAAAGCTGAAACTGGTTTGTAATCTGAAACCAGTTTTTAAAGCTGAAACTAGTCTGTGATCTGTTACCAGGTTAAAGCTGAAAATGGTTTGTGATCCCAGTTTTTAAAAACTGGTTTGTGATCTTAGACCAGTTTTTAAAGCTGAAACTGGTTTATGAGCTGAAACCGAAACTACTCCATAATTCTGAACCAGCTTCAAGATTTATTACAACAAGAATGTTGAGAATGTTTAATTTCAGACTAGTCTTTCCAAACGTCAATACAGTTTTCAACCCCCCCCCACCCCATTTTGTTGTGTGGGGGGGGGGGGGGGGGGGTGGAGGAGGAGCAAAGAAAACATAAATCACGCCCGAACTCGGTCTCATAACCGCGTGTCTGTCCAGATCGCTCTTTTATTTCTTCTTTTTAAAATATTTCATCTTTTTTCCAGTTCATGATCGGTGATTTGCATGCATATGAACTATTGTGTAAATAATGAGAGAGAGAGAGAGAGAGGGCGGTTTATATATTAATATATGTATCGTAGTCGCCTGGGAGTGTAGAGACAGAGACTCTCTCTCTCTCTCTCTCTCTCTCTCTCTCTCTCTCTCTCTGTGGTAGTTCGCACGTCCCACTTCAGAGCACATTTATTGTCTTGTCTTGATTAGATTGTATTCGTCATATACGCACACATATATATATATGTATATGACATGTATATATTCAATTTCTCCATACTTTGAACTTGTCGGTAGCATGTATACATTGATCCGGCATGTATTACTTTTTTTAATTCATTTTTTTTTTCGTATTTACCTAATCACTGGTAAATCTCCTTCGTCGCATGACCTATCTTCGTTAAGGAATCTGTTAATCGAGTTAATCCTTTTATACTAGACTGCTAAATTAGAGCTGTGATTGTCGTCTGCAGTTCAACGATTTTAATGATAGATTTATTGGTTTTTTTTTCATCTTCTTCATCAGCTTCTTACAACGATAATAAAGATATGACTTAAGATTTGATCTTCTTTGGTGTTTATGATCTCTCTTTTTATATATATGTTCAATAAAAATAATAAAAGTAGTTTTAAGTGAACAACCAACTATATCCTTATTGTTTGTGTGCTCTTTGTTTTATTCTGTGTCCAGTACGGTTATGAAAAAAAATATATGAAGGTATAAAGGTATATAGATCCATAAGTATAAAGGTTTATATATAGATTTATAAAGTGTAAGAGTATTGACGATGATACTTTACCATGAAACTGAGTTGGTTTTTTGTTTCATGTTCTTTGTTTATATGTCGCGTTTTTTTCTTGCCGGATGTGACGTCATACTGTGTGGAAAAAATATGACGTCATTCCCTTTGTGATGTGACGTCATTCGTACTACATAAATTAAATTATATATATTATGTATTATATATATATATATATATATATATAAATTAGTAAAAAAAAAAAAACAAAAAAAAAAAAAGTTTTGATAAGCAGAAAATCATGAATTTGAAATTAGTTCTTGTTTATGTTTTGTGAATTATCCATAATATACTACAATAGCAACTTATGCCAGGTAAACCAACTAAGAAAACATCTTATGATAAACTTGTACACTGAACAATGTCATGATATGATCTAAGGAAAGGGTGAACATCCCACCATCATATCGTATGAAACCCTGATGACATTCACGTCCACGAATTCGTGGCACGAACGTCATCTCAGACACGTCTAAGACGTGAACGTTGGCTTAAGGCAAACATATTTCAAGTCTATGAATATATGACATGAACGTTGGATTATGACATGACAAACTTATGAAGTGAGGTGACGCTTCAAGTCCATGAATTTATGTCATGACCATTGGATTATGACATGATAACATTAAGAAATGAGTCGACGCTTTTTAATATGGTGGATTTGACACGAACAACAACATCAACATCAACAACAATGTAGTTTGTAGGCTTACTCCCCGAGTAAGCGAAAAATAGGTAATTTCATTTTTGACGAACTTACGACATAGTAAAGATTCAATATCCACGTAAAATGATATTCGTGAGGCTACCTTTATATATATATATATATATATGTGTGTGTGTGTGTGTGTGTGTAAAGTATACAAATAGGTATAAATAAACTCCATTTGTAGCAGAACCATTAACACAAAGTTAACCATCTTTTCTCGTGTTCAGTTGGACGGAAAAGTTAAAATCAATCTGAATTATTTTTCTCGTACGGGATTAGTGCTCCTCACACGGGGGACTGTAGTCAAAATACTTAACGTTCTTCGTTTCACTCTGCTTACGTTCTTATCCCTTTTCTTCCATCTTGCTTTCCTACCTCTCCTTAACAATTGTTTCAACATTATTTCCAGCCCCCGAATGACCTCGTATGACCCGTCTCTTGGCCCCTGGCCTAACTTACATATTCCAGTCCAATTCCAGTCTGAATTATGAGACAAAAACGTAAGGCTGACAGATCCTCTGATTCCGTTGCCAAGGATACTGAGTCGTGGTATCACTCATCCGTTCTTGGGCATAAAAAAAGGGGGAAAAACTTTTTACATCGAAAATTATGACGTAACTTTGAGTGAGGCGGAAGAGAGCAGCTTAGAGAGCTTCACGAATGACTGTCCATCAAGGGGTGTATAAAAAAAAACTTTAAATATTTTGTCGGCATAATCTCACGATATACGAGTCTTTTAACTGTCAGTCATCTAGCAAAGAGCATTTTGAAAGTTTTGTAATATTTTATTGATATAATCTCGCGATACGCGTCTTTTAAGTGTCAGTTATCTAGCAAAGTGTATTTGAAAGGTTCCATTCAAGTCGGAAATATACGCCAAGTGATTGTAAATATATTGTCATGATGAATCTAGGACGCTTACGGTAGTCATAAGAATGACGATTTTATTATGAAAATGTAAAAGGATGCAAATACGTCTCACAAGATGTCTGCTCCTACGCGAGTTGAAGGAAAAGGTTGGAATTTATCAGTCTTTGAATATATCATATGACTGAGACTTTAATGTTTTTTTTTGTTTTTTTTTTTTTTGTTTTTTTTTTTAAGATTTATAGGGATGTTGTACGTGGATCCTGGTTGTATTTCTTAAACGAAGACGACACGTGGATTTTTTACAATTTTAGCCTTCCGTGAAAACAGAAGAGGAATATATATATATATATATATATATATATATATATATATATTCTTGTATTCTCGGGAGATATGTTCATAGCAAAGAAGTAAAGCAAGCTTCATATATACCCCCCCCCCCCTCCCTCCCAAGCCCCTTGTGCGCGGTTCTCCATTTAAAAATAGTCTTTTTTTTTTTTAGGTCTTTTCAACATTACTAAAAGGCAAAAACATTTCCCCTTATCTTGTACATGTAATGTACAAGATATGGCACTGCCACTTACAGAGGTATTTTCCCCTTTTTGAGAATTTATTACAAGATATTTTTTTCCCTTTGAGAATTTTATCTGCAGGGATTTTTTTTTTTCCGCTTTCAGAATTTTATTTATTGAAAGATAAAACGCTTTCCAGAGCTTTTTAGCTCCCAGTGTAATGCTGTGTACAGTACATGTACACCGGAGTTCCTGTGTACATGTGCACTTTTATTTCTTTCTTTGTACGTTGGACTCGATGCCTTATCTTGTTTTATTTTATTATTATTATTTTTTTTTTTAATAAATATCGAAAGTTTGTATGGTAGACTCGATGTCTAATCTTAGCTCTCTCTCTCTCTCTCTCTCTCTCTCTCTAAGTATCAAAAGGTTGAAGTAGGCTTGGAACACAAAAGGCCGGAGAGAATTCCGAAGGTTTGCGTTAAGAATATACTTAGTAATCTTAGACCGATTCTCCTTCATATATTTAGTTCTTTTCGTATTTTAATATATTTAGTTCTCTTTATATTTCAACATATTTAGTTCTCTTTATATTTTATATTCAGTTCTTTTTATACTTCAATATATTCAGTTCTCTTTGTATTTTAGTATAATTATTTGTATAGTTAAATATATTTAGTTCTTTTTATATATTAATATATTTACTTCTTTTATATTTTGATATATTTAGTTCTCGTTATGTTTAAATATATTTAGTTCTAAATATATTTAATATATTTAGTTCTCTTTACGTTTAAATATATTTTAATAAATTTAATTTATTTAGTTTTTCATATTTTAATATATTAATCTATAAATATAATTGAATATATTTAGTTATCTTTAGGTTTAAATATATTTGGTTCTAATTATATTTTAATTCATTTATTTTTCTATGTTTTAATGTATTGATCTATAAATATATTTTGATATATTTCGTTCTAAATATTTTAATATAACTATTTATTTCTAAACATAATTTGACATATTTACCTCTTTTAATATATATAATTAGTGTTCACTTTCGTACCGTATACTTTGGTGATATATATTCACCCAAAAAATAAATTATATATGTATATATACATATACATATATTATAAACATATGTATTCGCACGATTAGAAGACCAGAATCCCGTTTTCTAAAACTGCCGGAAAGAAAACGGCGCTGAGATTTATGGCCTACTGGGTGAACTAAAGCGATTACTATCGTCTGGAATTTCCATTCAAATGGCTCTCTCTCTCTCTCTCTCTCTCTCTCTCTCTCTCTCTCTCTCTCTCATCGTGAAATATGAGATTTTGTTCACTGCCTATAGCATTCTGGAAAGATTTATGGAGCTTGCTAATTTGCATACGATATCAGACGATTGTCTTTTATTCGTTGCAGTTTGAAAAATAGTTGGAAGTGATTCAAGTTGTACGAGTATTTTTGTCTTGTTTTGGTCGATTTTCAATTCAATTGATGTTCCCTGTTGAATTGGGTGGTTATTGGAGTTCTGAGTCTTTTCTTTTCAGCAGTTAAAAAGGCGTGACCAGACCTCAGCTTGTTCGGGGGTGCGTGCTAAAATCTACGGTCAAATAGAGCTTTGTTTCGTCAACGGAAATTGATATAAATACGCTATATATATTTTATTAGAAATAATTTTTATGTGATGTTTACCATGCACATTATTTTTTTTTACATTATCAGTGTGATAAATGAATCATTAATAATATCCTATCATTATTTTTTTTTTTATTTTTCATTATCATTTTAATAAATAAGTCATAAATATTCTGTCCTAAAATTGCTCTATCTATAACTCAACGTCAAACACCCATTTCCAGACCTATATAGGATTTGCTTGAACCCCCCTCCCCCCCCCACCCCCCCCCCCCGCCCTTCCCCCCCTCCCCCCCCCAACACTATCAACGAAGTAGTTTGTAGGCACTTACTCCCTGAGTAAGCGCAAAATAAATAAATAAAATAAGGAGGCGTCCCCGCTTCTTTGTGGCCTGAAGGAGTATTGTAATGACCTGGGATTGACCAAATCACTTTGGATTGACCTCACTTTGGATTTGACCATCACTTTGGATTGACCTCACTTTGGGGGGAGGGAAAAGACGAGATTTTTTTTTTTTTTTTTTTTTTTTTTTTTTTTTTTTTGTTTTTTTTTTTTTTTTGGAGGACTTGAGACAGTTTGATTTTGGTAATATCCGTCCTATGAGGGGAAAATCTGACCAAGAGGTCAGAGTACTTGTCAGTAGAAATATATTGGTTTTCTTGAACCCCCCTCCCCCCCCCCCCCCCCCCCCCCCCCCCCCCCCCACCCCCCCCCCGACCTTCCCCCCCTCCCCCCCACCCCCAACAACATCAACGAAGTAGTTTGTAGGCTTACTCCCTGAGTAAGCGCAAAAAAATAAATAAAAACCAATATATCGTTGAAAAACAATGAACATACGATAAAGCGGAATAAATCAGATATATATTAAACTCATATCTATGGTAATATCCGGTGTATGGAATGTTGTTATATATATATAAAGTCAGACAATAACGTTACATTTCGTTATACAGAGCGGATTGGATGCTGTTATTTTATCCCGGGCTTTAAAGGGGAAAAAAAAAATTCTTTTTTGGGGGTATTAGATAGATTTGGTGCATCAGGGCTCTCTCTCTCTCTCTCTCTCTCTCTCTCTCATCTCTCTCTCTCTCTCTCTCTATATATATATATATATAGTATATATAAGTGTATATATATATGTATATATATATATCTATATATATATATATATATTATATATATATATATATATATATGTATTATATATATATATATATATATATACATAGATAGATAGATAGATAGATAGAGAGTTCAAGAAAAAAATAATTCAAAAGTGTAAGATATGATGAATCACAACTTTAAATGAGAGAGAGAGAGAGAGAGAGAGAGAGAGAGAGAGAGCTTTTATAACTTTTCTATATATTGCAACATAGAGAAGACCACAGCGAATTATGTCAGAAGCACAAACTAGGTAAAGTTTTACTTACACTAAATATTCCTGTACTACCAGTATAGAGGCTACAGACGCAGAAACTCACAGATAGACACTAGGCCTCAGTAGATAGAAAGCTGTATTAGCAGAAATGAGTTCTTTAAGGCGTTTCAAAGGTCTTTCGTACAATATAAAGACGCGGATTACTTTGAGGAGAAGGGCTTTGCAACAAGTAGGTCAATGCCAAATTCGCACAAACCTCTTAGTGAACGGGAAACTGCATGTGTTTTTGGATATGTGTGAGCATGTGTGTAGGTGTGTTTATGTATATATATATATGCACATATATGCATATATATATACTATACTTATATTATATTTATATGGTTTTATATATATATGTGTGTTTTTATATAAATATATATATATACGTTTATATCTAATAGATAATATAGATATATAGTATATATATATATATATATATATGTATATATATATATATATATATATATATATATATATATATATATATAGATATTTATTAAAGATGTATCAACGTCTTTACACCATTATAAAAATGTTTCATCAAATAATAATAATTATCTGGTAGACAGTGCTTCATCCCAGATCACAGGTCACTCTCTCTCTCTCTCTCTTCTATTTTTTTTTACACACAGCGACTTAGGCAGGATTAGAGAAAGCGACTCTTAAACGTTCTCTTTTCCAATGACGGGGGGGGGGGGGGGGGTGGTGGCGGTCAAGGAGGCGTCCCGCTTCTGTGGCCTGAAGGAGTATTGTATGACCTGGGATGACCTCACTTTGGATTGACCTCACTTTGGATTGACCTCACTTTGGGGGGAGAAGACGAGATTTTTTTTTTTTTTTTTTTTTTGAGGACTTGAGACAGTTGATTTTTGGTAATAGGTCCTAGAGGGAAAATCTGACCAAGAGGTCAGAGTATTGTCAGTAGAAATATATTGGTTTTTTGTTGTTAGTCTTTTCTGTATGGGCGTTTTTGGATATGATAATATATATATATATATATATTATATATATATATATATATATATATATATATATATATTTCTACGTTTTCAAGTTCACACACACTTGAAAATGTATAGAATAAATACGAAAGTATTTTCATGTCCCCAAAGTATCAAACCCCAGTTTCATTAACCTTCTTCTTACTTCTTGCGATATTCCCAAGCAAGTTAACTTACGTGCTACATTTAATAAATATATATATATATATATATATATATATATATATATATATATATGTTTGTGTGTGTACGCACGCACGCACGCATGAGAGCGCGCTTTTTTCGGGGGCGGGGGCATGATGTGATACCCAGCCAGCCAGCCATGAGCTGAGGCAACGTTCATAAAAAGAAGATAAAGACCCTCCAGGAGAAACCTACGGAGATGGCGTCCTTTAGGGCATAAAGCCCGCTAACTGCCATAATAATCCTTCAAGAGAGAGAGAGAGAGAGGTCCTGTTTTTTTTTTTTTTTTTTTTTTTTTATGTGGGGGAGGGTCGGCCCCCCCGGGTCCCGAGTCTGGGACGAAATGGTATAGTATAACCTGTATGGTGCAATGCGTCTTTCTGTTTCCTGTTTTGACTTTTCGTTTTTTATTTTGCGTCACATGAAACTAAGGTATACATGAAAAATGAAAAGGTAAACTCGAAAAAGTGGTGTTTATGAAAATAACTATGTGGGTTTCACAAGAAACTAGATAAAATTAAAGTAAGGTCAACTTGAAGAATTAGTGTTTATTAAAATAACTTCGTTAGTTTTGCTGAACAAACGCTCCGCTATAGAATAAATGTTCCTCGCTGTCGAACTTATCAGTTCCAGAGGTGCTCAAGTTCACACTGTTGGGAATGTGAAACACCGTTGGAAATGTGGAACAATGTGGAACAGTGTCCTTGAAGATGTTGCGCAGTTGGAACTTCCTCAGAAGTTGGAACTTCTTCCGAAGTTCCAGCGAAGATGCATTGGATTAATACCTTTATACAAATATTATCCTTGCATTTAGTTAACTTATTTAGATTATTATCCGTCTTCTGATTCTCCTCTTCATTTTCTATTTTCTCTTCTTGATAATTGATGTCTTCTTCTTTCTGTATTTTCTTTTCTATGGAAGCCTGACTTTCAAGTCAGTATCCCCTTTTGGTGGCATTGCTCCTAATAATAATAATAATAATAATAATAATAATAATAATAAGTGGGTCTATAATAAGATATAAAAACATTCTTTTAAAAAACCGTCGTGGGTTTCGTAAAGTAACAAATAATAGAAAAATTTACATATATGTTTTAAATAAAAAAAAAAAAAAAAACTCCTCTCTTTTAATAGTTTTATAGTTTTCTGTAAAAGAAAACTACTTTTTGTCTGTCCGCCATCATATCTTGAAAACTATGGAGGCTAGAGCGCTGCAAATTGGTATGTTGATCATCCGCCCTCCAATCATCAAACGTACCAAATTGCAGCCCTCTAGCCTCAGTGGTGTTCATTTTATTTAAGCCTTAAGGTGAAAGCTACAACAGCACAGGCCACTACTGGGTTACGACTGAAAGTTTCATGGGCCGCGGCTGACAGTTTCGTACAGCATTACACGCTGTATCCAGGTGGGTGATGGCTCTTGATTTATTTATTAAACAAAAGAGTGCCCCGATGAGGCAGACCTTACTTCGAGGGGGAAGAACCTCTTAGTAAAGACTTAATCATTAAGAGGGAATGAAAAATTCACTAGAATTATTTAGTAAATGGGAATAAGATTCTCTCTCTCTCTCTCTCTCTCTCTCTCTCTCTCTCTCTCTCTCTCTCTCGTGTTTTCTTGGGCAAGCGAAATTACTTCCTAAGCTGACGTTAATCTTACAGCTTGTCAGTTCACAGTGTAGGGGTGAATTGGTTTGGTCTGATTATATATATATATATATATATATATATATAATATATATATATATATTGTATATATTTCTGTATACGTAAGTATATGTATATAGAGTACAGTTATGTATATTATACCGCTACCGCTGCTCGTTTGTTTGAAATGCAAAACTAAGAAAACTATAACCAAAGAAAAAAGATATTTGGATTGGACGCAACATGGGGGAAAATAATAATGTTCTTTGCATGACCACCCCCCCCCCTTCCCCCCAAACCCTTCCACCCCCTTTTCACCCTTCCTCCCCCCCACCCCCACGCTTTGATGTGGCCGGTTTAGAAGTCTCAACAAACCTGTAACTCCTACCCCCTCCCCCTCCCCCTCCCTCTCTACAAAGTGCTACCTTAGCTCTACCCCCTACCATCTCCCCTAATATGTCCATCACTCTACAACGATTGCGCCTTAATTTTGACCATTCCCATTGATTCCCGGCCTGGAACATTCCCACATTCCCACAAAGGGCGAGAGTCACTCACTCCCTCGTGTTTTTTGTCTCTGGCGTTATTGTGAATTGCAAGATCATGTCAGCTGCCTTTTATGGAGTTTGAATGTTACATATATTTGTAATAATATATGTATGTATATATGTATGCATATATGTATATAATATATATATATATATATATATATATATATATCGAACTACAAATGTCCTTAATATCTAATTCGCTCTACCTCGGAATTAATATATTTCCATATATGCTTAACCGAGGGGAATTTATTAAGCGATAATAGAATTGGCGATCGACAGGCGCGAAGCCAGCGACCTCTCAATTCCAGGACTGGCAGTGAAGCCTTAAACCACCCCGACACGCAAGAGATATAAGTTCATGCCGCCTCCCACCTGAAATACCTTTCGCGCGGACAGGTATTTTTTGTTTTGGGAGACTGCATCAACCCATCTCGTTCTCAGTGGCGCACCGAGAACGAGATGGGTTGATGCAGTCTCCAAAACAAAAAATACCTGTCCGCGCGAAAGGTATTTCAGGTGGGTAGGCGGCATGAACTTATATCTCTTGCTGGTGTCGGGATGGTTTAAGGCTTCCAACTGCAGTCCTGGAATTGAGAGGTCGCTGGTTCGCGCCTGTCGATCGCCAATTCTATTATCGCTTAATAAATTCCCCTCGGTTAAGCATATATGGAAATATATTAATTCCGAGGTAGAGCGAATTAGATATTAAAGGACATTTGTAGTTCGATACTATATATATATATCTATATATATATAAAATATAATAATAATATTAATCTATATATTATTAAGTAATAGATAGATTATATATAATCTATTATATATATAGATTATATTAATAAATATATTATAAATATATATTAATTATTATAATATGTATATATATGTATATTTGAGATATATACTCTCTATATATATTTATATGAAATAATATTATATTATATCATAGGAAAATAGTATAATATATATATATTATTTATATCTAGATATTATAATAATATGTATGAAGACTATTATTGATGTATATATATATATTATATAAATCTATATATATACTATATAATGGTTATATACGTATATATATTATATATATAAATATATATTTAAAATAAATAAATAAAGGTAATAATCCACAAGAAGGAAAAATAAACAACGGAGTTTTCTGCAAGATCTTTCGACTCGACGTCCTTTACTCAGCAGATAAACTGCTGAGTAAAGGACGTCGAGTCGAAAGATCTTGCAGAAACTCCGTTGTTTATTTTTCCTCTGTGGCTTATACCTTTATATATATATATATTATAATATATATATATATATATATATATATATATATATATATATATATATATATAGTTAGTGTATAGCCAGATCCCGCTCATACTTTTGCCCGACAGCTTTTAATGCCGACGTTAGCTTGTCTTGTGGGTCTGGACGTTCAACGTCTTCCGTTTTTTTTTTTTTTTTTTTTTTTTTTTTTTTTTTGTTTTTTTTTTTTTTTTTTTTTTTTTGTTTTTTTTTTTTTTTTAGAGGGGTTGGGGGCTAGGGGCCGATAGAGAGGGGGTGTGGGGGTGGGTAGTGTCTGCTGATGTCGCCGGGCGTCTCCTTTTGGGTGAATACCGGGGAGAATTAATTAAATCCTGACGTCCTGCTTCTGTCTGCTTGCCTGTCTGCCTGTCCGTCTGGTCGTGGTCGGTCTAAATCGCAGGAGGCGGCGACGTCTCTCTCTCTCTCTCTCTCTCATCTCCTCTCTCTCTCTCTCTCTATATCTATATATATATCATATATAGATATATATATATATATATATATATATATATGATATTATATATGATATGTATGCTATGTTAATATCTTATAAATATAATATATTTTCATATGGCTTACCGGAAAGGGGAATCCTTCTTTTATAATTATTTGCTTAACCGAAGGGGAATTTTTTCTCGATAATAGATTTGCCCTAGACCAGGGCGCGAACCTATGGATCCTTTCAAACCCAGGAACGTCAGTGAAGCTTTTCCTACTACACCACCGCGAGAGGTGTAGTAGGAAAAGCTTCACTGACGTTCCTGGGTTTGTTTAAAGGATCCATAGGTTCGCGCCCTGGTCTAGGCAAATCTATTATCGAGAAAAAATTCCCCTTCGGTTAAGCCATATATGAAAATATATTAATTCCGAGGTAGAGCGAATAAGATATTAGAGGACATTGTAGCTCGATATATGTATATGAATCACGGAAATGTGATATGACTTATATAGGTGTATCCAATATATATATATATATATGATACATATATATGTAAGTATATTTAGCTATAATTCTCTCTCTCTCTCTCTCTCTCTCTCTCTCTCTCTCTCTCTCTCTCTCTCTCTCTCTCTCTCATAGAGAATTCGAATACTCTCAAAACTCCAGGTGACATTCGCTCGAACAGAAATGGTTAGGGAAGAGAGAGAGAGAGAGAGATGAGAGAGAGAGAGAGAGAGAGAGAGAGAGATATTTTTGCCTCATTTCCAAAATCTCATCGTATTTCATCTCATTTTCTTTCATTTTCCCTGATTCCAAGAGAGAAGTGAGTTTCTTCGCGTGTAAACAAGTAATATGTTCATCAATGATTCCTTATTGAGTGGTAAAACGGAAAGTGAGAGCATATTAAAATTTAATTACAAGAGTAAATGAAAATCCATAAAATCATTAGCGTTATGACAGGTATCAAGTGAAGCCGTCATTATGTATGTAATGGCAGGCGACTATATGAATTAATTGTATTTTTATCGTCTTTTTTTAATTGAAGGAATATAAAGCGAAATTAAGACTTTAGAGACAAATACAATTTTAATCAGAAATATGGACGCTAAGTTATAATGGTTTTATTGTATTTTTGTTTTTTGTTTTTTTGTATTTTACTTTTAATAATTTTCATCAGAAATATGGGCCATAAGTTATAATTTTTTTTTTTCTCTCTCTCTCTCTCTCTCCTTTGTGAACCCCCGTGAATTCATCGACTCTCCTGAATTGTGCTGTTGACCAATTTCGGCGTCTTTGGGATTTTGTTTTGTATTGCATTTTTCGGTTTTGTCTTTTTTGTTCTTATTTTTCCTTCCGTCCTCAGATCTTAAAAACTAATGAGGCTAGAGGGCTGCAAATTGGTATGTTGATCATTCACCCTCCAATCATCAAACATACCAAATTGCAACCTTCTAGCCTCAGTAGTTTTTATTCTACTTAAGGTTAAATTTAGCCGTGATCATGCGTCTGGCAAGGCCATAGGACAAGCCAAGACCTGGCCGTGGCTGATAGTTCATGAGCCGCGAGGCTCATACTGCATGATATACGCTGTACAGAAAACTCGATAGCGCCGAAAAAACTTGGGCTAATTGTTTATGTGTTTTGTAATGTCTTGTGTCTTTCTTATCTCCTTTCTTAGGAAATCTTTCCTCTCTAAGTCTTCAGTCTCCTACTCTTTTCGTCTCAGTCTTCTTCTTCTTCTTCTTCTTCTGGGTGTCTCGTCCTCCTGCGAAATAAGAAGTGGGAATAGAAGGGGAAGGGAAATAAAGCAATGGGGGGATGACAGACAGACTGACAGGTGGTCTATCAGCCAGCTCTTAGGAAAATCAGAGTAAATATGAGGGACAGATTTTGTCAGGGAGTCTTTCAGGGCCAGCTTTTATGAAAATCAGAGATATAATGAGACAGGGATGACAGGAGTCTTTCAGGGAGCCAGCTTTTAGGAAAATCAGAGATATAATGAGACAGATGACAGAGTCTTTTCAGCAGGGGCTTTTTAGAAATTTTCAGAGAATATGCCATTGACAGATGACAGGGAGTCTTTCAGCCAGCTTTTTAGGAATGGAAAATCAGATGATATAATGAGACAGATGACAGGGAGGTCTTTTCGAGCAGCTCTTAGGAAAATCAAGGAGGATAATGAGACAGATTGTCAGGGAGTCTTTCAGCCAGCTTTTAGGAAAATCAGAGATATAATGAGACAGATGTCAGGGAGTCTTTCAGCCAACTTTTAGGAAAATCAGAGATATAATGAGACAGATGTCAGGGAGTCTTTCAGCCAGCTTTTAGGAAAATCAGAGATATAATGAGACAGATGACAGGGAGTCTTTCAGCCAGCTCTTAGGAAAATCAGAGATATAATGAGACAGTTGACAGGGAGTCTATCAGCCAGCTCTTAGGAAAATCAGAGATATAATGAGACAGACAGACTGTCATGGGGTCTATCATCCAGCCCTTATGAAAATCAGAGTTTACCAACCTTTTTTATGGGATAATCAGACAGACTGACAGAGACTCTGTCCTCCAGCCCTTATGAAAATCAGGGATATATAAACAAGACTTACAGACTTGGGGGTCACCAGATATTAGCCATTGTTAAAACAGAAGATGAATACTAGACATTTATTGTAGATGAGGGGAGTTAATCACACTGGCTGGTAGTGGTCATTAGCTAGCTAGGTATTAAATCCACATTTAAAAACAATAGTGTAACCGCTCGTATAGATGAAACGAGATACCTAGACAGTTATATAGTTCAGTATTAAAGGAGGGAGGTAACCAAGTTAACCAGTCATGGAAGAACCCAACGAAATATTGAGGGTGTAGAGAGAGAGAGAGAGAGAGAGAGAGAGAGAGAGAGAGAGAGAGAGAGAGAGAGAGATGTTATAGTATCAGATAGCGGAACGTTTGACACTCGAATGAATATAAGAATAACTTTTATGCAAATGATGTGAACTTGGACTTAATCCAGGGTTGAAATCGTCGATTCGTTCTGGTCCAGAGCTTTTCCTATAGATAGCAGCTGAACTTACGAAAGAGGGAGGAGGATTGGCAGAGCCTCAAGAGGAATAAGAAGGCAGCGGAAACTGCAGACGTTTTGACAGATGGTTCTGGAGGGAACGTGTTTGTAGTATAAGGGATGACAGACTAAACAACAGTAGATTCATAGCTTTAAAAGGAGAGAGAGAGAGAGAGAGAGAGAGAGAGAGAGATGGTGTTCAGCGCACGAATGCTGAGACAGACAGAACAGACATCAGGAGATTTGCATTAAGTTCTAAGAATATGAGAAAGTTTTTGAATGGACCAGATGATTATTTGCAATCTGAAGGAAAAAAAGAAACTTAATAAACACCCTATAGACATTTAGAATGAAAACCGCACGTGAATACTTGAAATAGACGGCTAAAATATACTAGAATGTAAAGAACAAGACAAAGAATGAAGACAGAATGTACATCCAAGATGTTGGATCATATCGCCTGATGGATGGATGGAACCTTGCTTGATACTAAACAGTCTAACCACTGGTAAATGTTTGGTTCAGCCACGTAAGCTGTGTATGATGGAGATTGATGTTTTGCTGATGAGAGAGAGAGAGAGAGAGAGAGAACGGGCATCTTTTTTGTGCGTTTGAGTCCAGTTCATCACTCATATTTGTAACTGGCATACGGTAGCCAGCACGTTTCAACATCGTATTATGTAGCGCTAATAGACCTTCTCTCTCTCTCTCTCTCTCTCTCTCTCTCTCTCTCTCTCTCTCTCTCAAAGGGCAATCCGTTCCTCGCTCTTTGACAGATGGACAAGAAACTTTACCTCGATGGAAACAGATGGTGCGGTAAGAACTTGCACCGGGAAAGGGTGGCCTTTCTCGGGAATTACAGACTCTCTCTCTCTCTCTCTCTCTCTCGTTGTTTGTTGTTGTTGTTGTGGGTACTGATTTTTTTTTTATCATTTTATTAAGGTTCGATGTCTCCATTATCAGTGGTGGTCTTGCATCCGTTGATTGCTTTTTATAGTAATTACTGGTATCTGTGGATTTTCCTGATGATATGTACCGTAATATATGTATATATATACACATATATATACACATATATTATATATATATATATTATATACTATACATTGCATCTATATGGTAGGTATATAATACGGGGTATCCATAAAGTCCCAGTACTATTACAAGCAATAAGTACTGGGAATTTATGAACACCCTGTATATATATATATATATATATATATATATATATATATATATATATATATATATATATATATATATATATATATATGATTATATGATCACGGAGTTCTTGCTTCAGTCAAGAATAAAAGGAAAAGGAAAAGGAACATAGAAGAAAGTCGGAAGAGAAAAACGCCATACTTAAAACCCACCAAGAATTAGAACAGGCCGAGTGAGGGAGAGACGGACAGACAGACAGGGAAGCAAATCAAGCAAGCAAGCAAGCAAGCACACAGGACAGACAGACTGAAGAGAGGAGGGCGGTGGGTGTGGTGGGGGATGGGCTTGTTTCCGGAGAAACAATACCTTCCTGACACGCGAAGGAGGCAAGGGCGCTAAACTGAGAATCATTACTACAGATCTAAAAGTGATGCCAATCAAAATGTGATACGGCTGGCTCGTGGCTTCGTTCTGCTTGTTTTTTTTTCTTTTGGGGGGGGGGTAGGGAAAGGGAACTTGTTGTGGTAACTCTCTCTCTCTCTCTCTCTCTCTCTCTCTCTCTCTCTCTCGTCTCCGTGGATTCTGAATAACATGTTGAAGAACAGACTGGAATAGCGGTTATGTCTTTCGTTACTTTCTGGGGGGAAAACCATTGTAAATATAACTCGATGAAAGAGGAAACAGAGAGAGAGAGAGAGAGGCTTGTTACTACGCCAAATGGAGTTATATATATATATATATATATATATATATATATATATATATTATATATATATATATAATATGTTTGTGTAAATAAAATATAATGGTTGTGACACTCCCCTTGACCAGCAGGAGGGTCAGAGTTCATTTCCCATTGACCGGACCAGTGTGATCCTGGTATATAAGAGCGAACTCGCTACGTAACCTCTTATCATTTATTATCGCCAGGAATAATTTTTAGGAGAAAATTGCCCCGTATGCAAACGGATCTTGGCATAAACAAAAAAATAAGCATGAATATTTTTTTAAAAAATGTAAGTTTCCGAAAAGTTGTAGTTTGTTTATCAGTTTAGCTTAGGCTGGTTGTTTAAGAATTTTTTGGTTTTCTTTTTTTCTTTTGGTATAACGCTGTGCGTGAGCCACTGCCCATGTCACGCTCAGCTACGGCCCGGTGGTGGCGGCTTGTGTTGCTGGCACCTCAGATCATGGTTAAATATAACGTTAAATAAAATCAAAACTACTGAGGCTAGAGGGCTGCAATTTGGTATGTATGATGATTGAAGGATGCATGGTCAACATACCAATTTGTAGCCCTCTAGCCTCAGTGGTTTGCACGATTTTCCATAAGGTTTCGTCTGACGGTAAATCTTAAAACGTTCAGTTGTTGATGTTGAGTTTCCAGATGTTTATGTTCAGTTTCAAAATGTTGATTGTTCATTTCTTAACGTCAGTATGTAATTTTCTATAATTGTTTTCATAATGTTTCGCCTGACTGAATGACTAGACTCTTAATACCATTTAGGGTCTTTCCAGATCTCTGCTCTGGATTTCCAGATGTTCCAGATGTTTATGTTCGGATTCAAATTGCATCGTCCGTTTTAAAGCGTTCATGTTCAGTTTTCTGATCTTTTTCGTAATGTGTCGTCTATATGAACGTCTAACAAAGTACCACTTCAGGATACCTTTCCAGCTCTCTACTTATGTTCAGTTTCAGAATGCATAGTCCATTGGATTTCCAGATTTCCAGACGTTTCTGTTCAGTTTCAGAATGCATAGTCCACTGGATTTCCATATGTTTCTGTTCAGTTTTAGAATGTATCGTGCATTGGATTTCCAGATATTTATGTTCATTTTTAAAATGTATTGTTCACTTCCATACGTCTTTGTTCAATTTTCTAGTGTTCTCATTCGTAATGTCTCGTCTGAGTGAATGTCTTAACAAATTACCATCTCCAGAACTCTTTCCAGAACTTTTAATTGGATTTCCAGATGTTTGCGTTCATCTCCCCATAAATCGAAGATTCCAGAGCTCCTTTCCAGCACATAGCGGACACTTCCCATAAACCATCGACTCTTTCCACGAACAGAAAAGGAGATTACTAGCTTATTTTCCATTTTTTTTTTCAATCTCTTGGGCGGCGATTGCTATAAGCTGAATAGCCGCTATATATCTCTTTATTCTCTTAATGCTGTTTTCCATTAATACTTTTTTTATACACCTCTTGTTTATTGCATTTGTTTTTGTTGTTGGTGGTTGCTGGGTGTACGAAGTTTCCGTTTGTATACGGCCCTAAGAATACACTCATGTATATTGTTGTGCTTGTGTGTATATATATACATATATATGTTTTATATATATATATATGTTATAATATATATATATATAATATACATATATATATATATACATGTATATATCCATAAAGTTAAGGCTGAGGAAAACACAATTTACGCTACAAAACCATTTCTTTTTTGGTCGAATAATATTTCCTGTAATTATCGTCAGTCATGCTGTATAGTGTTTTATTCGATATAGTATATGTTTTTATCTTGTGAATTATGTTTATATTATCAGCCTTTATAACTTCACATAACACTTAGATTATTGCAAAAGATAAATATATATATATATATATATATTATATATATATATATATATATATTATATTTGAAGAAAAATGTAAAATATCTAGTACGCGCGTCCTCTAGTCTTTTAGAAATTTGTATCCACACTATAGCCTCCACAGTTTACTTATAAAATGCATAATGTATTCGTATATCTATCGATATATATATTTCTATAGAAAATTAGTATACATACTATAGTCTGCACACTTTACTTATAAAACGCACAACATGTATTCGTAAATCTATCGATATATATATTTCTGACAACCGATCTTTTAGCCATTCAACCTGACAAATGGAGGCGACGAAACGCCTTAGGAACCACTTTCCCGAAATATATATATATACGATTATAGACGACACCCAACAGGTAATGTACCGCCTTACACGCTACAGGTAAATCGACACGTGGCGTGTTCTTCCCGTAGAGTTTTGTGTAAGCGACCGCCTTACCTTAGGTTGGTAGGTTACATAGTCGGAGGTGGGGGCTGGGGGGGGGGGGGGGCCTATAGGTCGATGGGGCAGGGTGTGTAGGTGTGTGGGTCTGTAAAATCACCCAAATCACGCGAAATGGTGTGACCGGCGCCACTGAAACCCGAGAAATAACAAAAAAAAAAGTTAGACGCGTAAATAAATCATTTAAGTCTGGCTTCGATTGTGCTTACGCGTGCTTGAGGTCGCAAGCAAGCACTTCGCACACTCCTTAGAAAGGAGCTCGTGCTTGCACGGATGAATAAACGTTAAGGGGGGGGGGCGCTGGGTTGGGGGTAGGTGGGGGGCGGGCGGGGAGGGGGGGGGGTTGTTACTTTCGGAACACGCAAGCAACCACTACTTCCAAGAAGTAGTGTGGTTGGGAGTTGTGTCTTCGATAATTATTCGTTGTAAGAATTATACATATATAATTTTTAGTTATATATCTATATCTCTAACTCCATGATCTTTCTTGTTAAGGTGGTTGCATGGGTTTTTATATGCTGTAGGTGTCTGGTCACCCCTCCAAGCACTGACCAGACTAAGTTATGAATAATAGAGTGTAGGCAGACAGATAGGTAGCTGTAACACTTCCTTCATAGGCTTATGTAAGTGTATTTTTTTCACACTTTTTTCCAAATACTTATGTACTTTTTAACTTGAACGTATATGGACGTTTTTCCCATGAACGTAAATGTATTTTTTCCCACATGAATGTAAATGTAATTTTTTTTCCCATGAACGTAAATAGACTTTCTCCCCCACGAACGTAGATGTACTTTCTCCCACATGAACGTAAATGTACATTCTCCCCCATGAACGTAAACAGACCTTTTGCCTCATAAATGTAAATAGGTTTTTATCCCAATAGCATAAATTTAGTTATGTTTCTCCAATAATAATAATAATAATAATAATAATAATAAAATAATAATAATAATTCTCTCACATACGTATATATATTATTATAATGTACGTGTGCATCGGCGCATCCAACGTCTCCTTAAACTACTTGATAGCCCACTGCTTCTATTCTGGCCATTTTATTTATTTATTTAATTGTAATGTTACCAGTAACTATGATCATAATCTGTTTTCTTTCATTTTCCGTTTCTCTACGACGCGTCGTCGTCCCTTCGAATAACTAAAAAAAAGTAAATAAAAGTAAATACTCAAATTGGAATGCGAGGGAGAAATATAATTTGTGCAGCGGACGAGGCGAGGCGAATCTGTTTAAGGCCACCGACCGAGCGTGACGACCGAATGGCGTTGAAGAATTTTAATTTGGCGTTTTTTGTAAGTTTTAGAAAACGGGAGTAAATTTAGCGTAGACCGTGGTATTATTTCTACTTCAGTTATTTGGCTGCATGTTGTGCGTATTATTAAGGATTATTTAAGGACTAGCAGGGTGTGCATAGATGTTAAATGTGTATTGATATATTTATGTGTTTTAACGGTATATAGTACCTTTGCCAACTTGGAGCGAGTGTGGGGCAGCGGCCATTGTAGGATTTAATCTGTTTATCAATGCTTTTGGCGTGCGGTTGCTAGCCCCCATACTCCTATTTAAATCATATATACGTATATATACATATATATACATAATAATATATGTATATATAGAGTAGCCAGCAACACTCCAAAACAAATTCACGAGTTTTATTTATTTAAAAAAAAATAAAAATACACAGAGACGGTTACGCGAGGCCACTCAACGAGCATAAAGGTCTATTGTTTATATATATATATTTCCCGCCTTTTTCAACTTCTTCTTCTTCAGAGAACGTTAGAAAATGCGAGAGATTGCGGCCTATTATATTCTGAATGATGACCTCTGGGGCTTTCTTTATCACCTTTTACTTTTCCATCTCTTATTCTTTATTGCATAGCCGATGCCGGGTGGCGTTTCTATTTCGTACATAGGAAATAGCCGAATAAATTATTGTTCGTGCTTATTGCCTAAGACTAGCGAATGTGATTTGAGGTAGGGTAGTAGGCGCTGTTAATATTCGTTTTTTTTTTGTCTTGTTGTTGTTGTTGCCTTGACTTTTTTTATTTTATTATTATCCAAGAATTACGTCTGTTAACTCTGATACTTAATTCATTAGTTAAGTAGTAGTGATAGGTATGTTGAAAAAGATAGAGAAAGGAAGAAAACGTAATACAATTTACAGACTTTTAGTTTAAGGTTGAATAAGCCTGATTTTTAATGAACAGAGATTAATAAGAGATTATTAAATAAGGGAATCTTACCGTTCGAACCTCTCTCTCTCTCTCTCTCTCTCTCTCTCTCTCTCTCTCTCTCTCTCTCTCTCTCTCTCTCTCTCTCTCTCTCTCTTGCTGCAAGCCATCGGGAGAACCTCATTTTTATGCCGGCTTCCAATTCGTCTGAACAGTCAGCCTCTAATGGGATTTGAAAATGCCCTCATTCATTCAGGTGGTATTTTTATGTACCCTTTTTTTTTACCATTATTTTCCACGGGAGGAATTCTCGGTTAACCGCGAATTGCACTTATATTATTTTGAGGTTTTGTTAAGGGGTGAAATAGTACTCTTACCTTGGATTTATTCCTTTTATAGGTCTAGAGTTTAGGAGGTATTTTAGACTTATGCAGATTCTGTTATGGATTTTATTGATTATTTCAGAATCACTTCGTCGCCTTTTGTTGAACTCTATGATGCTTTGAAAAGAGTTTTTAAACAATTAGACCTTTACGTTAGGTGATATCAGGAGACCTTAAAAAAAAAAAAAAATCGCTTTGTTAAAATAGGCTTTTCCGCAGGCTCCTTTGCCAAGACAAGAGAGTGTCTTTACCAAAAAGCTTTCTATTCAAAAGAGACTTTGTCAAGAGAGTTTTTTTTAGTAGTATCTTTGCCAAGACTTATATCTTACTATATAGTTCCTCTGACAAGAGGTTTTTACTAGTACTAGTGCCAAGGCTCCGGCTACAAGTGCCTTTGCATGGAAAGATTTTACCCACTAGAGCCTTTTCCAAGAAAGAGTTTACCAAGAGAGTTTTTGAAAGCGCCTTTGTCAAGAGACCATTTGACAGAGCCTTTGCCTGAGAACCTAGAATGAAGGAAAAAGCAATTGCCTACAATTATTAGTAAAAATTATATCAACAGAAGACATTAATCATTATATTACCATTTTTTTTAGGTGAAGAATTAAACGCTAAAGTAATAAATTCCTTAGCTGAAACTCGACTTTTCTAACAAGTGGTTTGCTGTGTAGTGCAAGAAATGTGGTGGGATTTGATAATGCACTGATGGTGAGCCCGCTTGTTAGGTTATAGAAATGTACATATGTATGTACGTACATTTATATATATATATATATATATATATATATATATATATATATGTTTGTCTGTTTTTTTTTTTTTTGTATATCAGTGCTGGAAACGGGTTCAGTGAAAGCATTTATTTAATAGAGAGAGAGAGAGAGAGAGACCGAGAGAGAGAGAGAGAGAGAGAGAGAGAAAGCGCCATCCTGTGTCAGAGTGTCGTATAGATGCAGAGAATGTAAAAAGCCCACCACCCCCCACCCACTTCCCCTTCCCCTTTTCCCCCAACCCCACCCCCCAAATGTTATTGTCGTATTTCACCGTACACAGACCTCGACGAACAATTGGATTTTTTCCCCCACCGCCTAACCCCCCCCCCCCCCACACCCCGATTCCATTCTAATGATTGTATCGCTTTAAGATGACCTTCCTGCTTTGTATTTGGAACGGGGGGGGGGGGGGGGTTAGGAGAGCTTTAGAGGTT
>NC_087214.1:64333297-64348297 GCF_015104395.2 Macrobrachium nipponense | reverse complement strand
AGCTAACAAGTGAAAAGCCAAAAAAAAAAATAAAAGCAAACTCCTTCCATCCATCGTCCTCGTTGTGGAGAAAACAGAGTTTGAGAATAAAAAGGAATTTGATGCTGGCTAACTAATAAACGCAAAGTTTGTGGCTCCGAGGTTGGGCTGGGTGGGCGAAGGGGGAAAGGGGGAGGGACTTGGAATTGTCGCAACTTGGAGACGAAGATTTTGATGAATATATGATTGTTTTTTTTATTTACATATTATTGGGAAAAATACAACACTGTTGCAAGCAACTTGGAGGCAAAGATTTCGTCGAATGTCTTCTGATTGCTGTGGAAGTTTGGTGAGAGAGAGAGAGAGAGAGAGAGAGAGAGAGAGAGAGAGAGAGAGAGAGAGAGAGACTATTCCTCAAGAGCGAAATACAATTTACGCAACCCAGAACATTTACCGTTTTTATTATTATTATTATTATTATTATTATTATTATTATTATTATTATTATAAGTCAGTACGATTTCTTCTGCCATGAGAGATTAAATCCGAAACAACATAAAGTTAGAGAAGTTGGCCAGCTTAGTGATCGCGAGAGAGAGAGAGAGAGAGAGAGAGAGAGAGAGAGAGAGAGAGAGAGAGAGAGAGAGAAACAGGAATTAATTAAACGAACTAAGTAAAGAGCTAAAGAGATGGATAATGTATCAAAAGTAAAATAAATGTAAAAGACTAAAAGATAAAAAATAAATGAGGTAAAGAAAAGATAAAGAAATATACCATTTGCATGAATTTTTACTAAAATGTATATTATCAGCCACCCTCTTCCTGCAAACATGTTTGTCCACCCTGGTTTGGAGGCGGCGTAGGTAGGGGAGACATCCACCCTCCTCCAGGAAACCTGTTTGTCCACTCTAGTTGGTGGCTGGGTAGGTAGGGGAATGTGAGAGTAGGGGAAACATGACTCAGCCACCCTCCTCTTGCAAATCTGTTTGTCCACCCCAGGTGGGAGCGGGGTAAGTAGGGGAATGGGAGGGTAGGGGAGACATGAGTCGGCCACCCTCCTCCTTTTGCAAATCTGTTTGTCCACCCTGGGTGGAAGCAGGGATAAGTAAGGGAATGAGAGGTAGGGGAGACATGACTCAGCCACCTCCTCCTGCATACCTGTGTGTCCACCCTAGGTAAGTGGGATAGGTAGGGATTGGAAAGAATAGGGGAGACATGACTCTGCCACCCTCCTGCAAACCTGTTTGTCCACCCCAGTTGGGGACTGGGATAGGTAGGGGAATGGGAGGGTAGGGGAGATGACTATGCCACTCGCAAAAACCTGTTTCCACCAGTGGGGACGGGATAGGTAGGGGAATGGGAGGGTAGGGGAGACATGACTCTGCCACCTCCCTCCTGCAAACCTGTTTGTCCACCCTGGGTGAGAGTGGGGGTAAGTAGGAGATGGTGAGGGTGGGGAAGAAGGCAGCGCCAGGTTCCAGCGCACAAGCTCATTCCGAATACTGTCGGAACCTACTGAAAATGAAGGCGTCGTAAAAGGCGCAGTTCTGTCGCTGTCGCCAATATCCGACGTGATTAAGGAGGGCCGTGGAGAAGACGTCCCGCTCAACACCTCCCCCCCCTCCCAATTTCCTTGTTTTCCAAACACGTGCCCTGTGATGGGCGTGTTGCTTCCCAAACACGTCAGCAGAAGTGCGATTGTGTGTGAGTTAGTTTGTACGCGCCTCAATTCAACTCTGGCTTTACGGTATGGCGCAGGTAGTAAAAGGAAGACATTAGGGGATTATTAACTGCTGGAAGAGGCAGTCGTAATGTAAGATTAATTCCCCTGTTATGGAGAGGACAGTCAACAAAGTACTACGTTTCGAGGTAAAGGGTTGAGATATAGTGGCCATCTATATCTTAGCGGTGCCTTTACTTTGTCACCTCATTGGTGAGCTGGTCGATTGAAAAGGTAACAATATATATATATATATATATATTATATATATATTATATATATATATATATATATATATATATATATATATATATATAATATATATATATATATATATATATTATATACATAAGCAAAATTTGGTCACAGTAAATTACAAGTAAGACCTTGTGGATATTATATTACAGGTTAGACTTTGTGGTTATATACAGGTAAAGCTTGTTGGTTATATGCCAATGGTGAAATAGTCCATATTAACTGTTATATCCTCAGGCTATAATTCCCCCGACCTCCAGCTTACTCGGCGCGTACGCTAAGAGTTACACTAAAAAATAGAGCGTCGTTTCACCAACGAAAATTGAAATAAATACGTTAAATTTTATTCAGAAATAATTGTTCTGTACTGTAATAAATAAATAATTATTATCCCATCCTAAAATTCCTGTATCTTCAACTCGACGCGAAACACCTTTTTCCTGACCTTTTTAGGCTCTTCCATAAACCTTTCCTAACAACCCATCCCCCCAACAACAACAACAACAACAAATAGTTTGTAGGCTTAATCCCCGAGTAAGTGAAAAGTGTGTGTATGTGTGTGTGTATAATGCAATCCCGAACCCCCCCAACAACAACAACAATAACAACAACAACAAATAGATTGTAGGCTTAATCCCGAACCGATTTGTCATATTGTAGTAGTATCTTACTATTTTTTGTAAAAGAATTCACACTACAGAACAGGAATTTGTAATATATATATATATATATATATATATATATATATATATATATAATATATGTGTGTGTGTGTGTGTGTGTGTGTGTGTATACATTATAATAATATATATATATATATATATATATATATATATATATATATATATATTTATATTATATATATACATATATGATATATATAATATGTATATATATATATATATATATATATATATATATATATATATATATGTGTATGTATAGATATATATAAATATAATGACCTAAGTGTACTGGAGTGCCTTGTACTCGTACGAGAACTCTCTCTCTCAGGAGGGTGTAGAGATTGTACACCAACGTAAGTGTACATTGCAGCGTGTGTGTGTGTGTGTGTGTGTGTGTGTAGTCTAGACGATGCACGGAGTGTACTATCGCTGGAAAATCAATGACACTGGGGATTGTCGGCCAAGTGTCGTGTGAGTGTACCACACGCAATCACAAAACTCTCTCTCTCTCCTCCTCTCTCTCTCTCTCTCACTCTCTCTCTCTCTCTCTTCTTTAGAGCTAGAGTTTGTATGTGGATTATTGCAAATACCGTTACTAAGCTCTCTCTCTCTCTCTCTCTCTCTCTCTCTCTCTCTCTCTCTCATAAGTCTATGATTTTTCGTTGCTTTTTTAAATTAATATTCGCATTGTTGTACCGGATATTATTATTATTATTATTATTATTATTATTATTATTATTATTATTATTATTATTATTATTATTATTATTATTATAAAGACTTAAGTCGTGATTGTCGCTGTTTCTTCCTAACGAATCATTTGTCAGATTTGGGCTAAATCTTCCACTTCTGATATTGACGCACCCCCCCCCCCCAGCCCTCTCTTGCCTGCTCCCTGAACGGTCAAGTTATTGTATTTTAACGCTCCAAAATGAAGCGTGAGTGGAGCACTGCCCCTCCCCTTCCTCCCTAACCCCCCACCCCCCCCCCCGTTGCAACCTCTCTCTCTCTCTCTCTCTCTCTCTCTCTCTGCTAGCTAGAGTATAATAGTATAATATTCCCTCTTCCATGACAGCTGAAGTCTGTAAGTGGTCCGTTGCAAAAAACCGTTACTAAGCTCTCTCTCTCTCTCTCTCTCTCTCTCTCTCTCTCTCTCTCTCTCTCTCATCTCTCTCTCTCTCTCTCTCTCTCTCTCTCTCTGTGACGTGAGATTGTCTTAGTCATTATCGCCTCGCAAAACTACCGCAGTCCAATATAATCTCGCCCTGAGAAAACACATTAGGTGAAAAGCTGGGTGAATATGAGGAATATCTGTGCCATGCATATTTAAGCATGTGTGCCGCATGTTTGGTGGGCCACACACATACACACACACCCTCCCCCCCCTTTCATCCCCCTCCTCCTCCCTTCCCCCCTTGGTGAGTCGTGGTAGTGACCTGACACTTAGTACACAAATAATTCTTTCGTTATATGCCAGTCTCACTGGTTCTGTGACGGAACATGGAGGGAGACGACAGTCCTCCGTAAGTTTTTTGGGCAGTGGATGGCCTCTTGCTTGGCACCTCCGCCCCCCCTCCCTCTTTATTTTTGCTTAGGCTCCCCTACCCCCCAACCCACCATGGCCGTGGTGTTGCAGGAGAGAGGTTAACCAGGAGGAGTTGTGCCAGCCTGCTTACCAGGAGAATTGTGGGAATTTTTAAAATTTGATTTGTGCCTCCTCCGAGAATTGTTGACGTCTTTTAAAGAAGTAGATCCGTCTGTTTTCGAAATTGATCAATTCTGCGTCTATAGCTGATGATGGTCAAAAGATGATGAAGGTCGAAGTTGATCAATTCTGTTCCGCCTACCTGCTGGGCAAAAGATGAAGGTCGCTCTGCTGTAGAAACGACAGAAAAAAAAAAGAAAGAAAAAAAAAACTCGAGCTTACCCAAAACACGTACTAGAGAAAGTGAAATATATTTTGCGTTTGTGTGATGAGAGTGCCCAAGCGAATTCTTCTCTCCCACCTCTGCCCAGATTAGATTACCCGGTGAAGGCGCGGGAAAATTGTCAAATTACCCAAAAAGGACACGCGTATGCCCGTCCCACAGGGGAACCCGTGGTGCCTTTAGTAGGTCAGAACTGAATCGCGTTAGTATGTAATGGTGTTGGGATGGTTGGAATGGTGTTCCTTCGTGAACTTATTCAAAGGGAATATTTGTACCAAGCTGCGAGCTCACTCTGCCTTCAAGCTAAACAACCATTTGATGTGGTTAAGCTTTTATTTTGTTCTTAGATCTTTTTTTTTTTTCTTAAGTAGTTACCATTAAGAAGTGTCTCGTTGAAGATAGTATGTGAAAGAAAACTCATTTGAACAGCTGTGTCAGTGTTGTGTATTTTTATTTTATGTATTTATTTATTTTTTATTTATTTATTTTATTTTTATTTTTACCTTTCCTGTACTGTGCTAGGAGTCAGGGATAGCAGGTATATTGCGTGTACAGTCAGCCTGACAGAAACGTCAAATTTTGCTCATGTCTTTTATGTTGAGAAAGATGAAGTTCTATGATATTTGTAGTCCCATGCCGTTTTGTTATCGTGGTTGGCAAGGATAAAGGGTTGTATTTTGTATTATTGTAGAATCTAACAGGAATATTCACCATATACATTTCTGCAGTTGGAAGTCAAGGGTTGTGGGGTTGGGGGTGAAATGCCAAAATGCTTGCAATCACAAAAGCATCAAAAGGCGGAGCTGGTCAGGATACGGACCCAATGTAATACTTTCGCACACAGATGTGACGCCAATTAATAGCGTTGACTGCATCCCAGTACGATACATTGAAATATAACCATAAGCTGTATCCCCTGAAAAACCAGCATATTTGACGGTCAAAGTTCAAGGTCAAAATGGAAAACGCAGCCGCGTGTTGACCTGATTGAATACTGCATGTCTCTGTAGCCATTGCTCTTACATCATCTCAACCCCCCCTCCCCCACCCCCCAATCCGCGCCCAATCCACACACCCTCACGCCTCCGGCTATTCCCGCCCAGTCCCAGATATACCATCTCACACCAATCACACCCAGGTTGACAGAGAGAGTTGTATCGCCGTGGCACCATACGGGTTATTCGCGTCAAATGGTGTATAAGCGCGGATAGAAAGGTTTTTTTGACCACGCCCCTTTCCTGACCGCACTCACGAACACACACACACACGCGCGAGCGGGGCATTACTTGTATAATGAGTAGTGACTTTGTTTTCGTTTTTTTATACTTTTTCGTCTAGTGTATATATTATATATATATATATATTAATATATATATATATATATATATATATATATCCTGTGTGCGTGTGTGTGTGTATATTATATGCTTATGACTATATATATATATGATATATATTAATATATATATACTATATATATATATATATATATATATATATATATATATATTAATATTATATATGTATGGATGTGTATATATATACATACATATAAGTACACACGTAAATATACTCTCTCTCTCTTCTCTCTCTCTCTCTCTCTCTCTCTCTCGCTCTCTCTCTCCTTATCTCTCCTTCTCTCTCTGAGTTTCTTAAAAGACTTTGCGCGGATCAGAGGAAAAATGGGCGCCTCCTTTTATGGACCCGAAATTTGTGTTGTGGGGTTGGGGGATAGTTTCATTGCCTTACAGTTCTCCTCCTCACTTGCCCTATTTGTTTTGCCTCTCTTCTTTTTCTTTTCCCTTTGTCTAAAGGGGTGATATTTTATATTTATATATATATATTATATATATAATATATATATATATATATACACACACACACACACACACATATATATATATATATATATATATATATATATATATATATATATATATATATATATATATATATATATATATAACAAGTTTGACAAGACCAATATTAAGCGTCCATACATTTTGATGCCCTTAAGGCCAATGTCAATTCTCCGTATGTGGTAATCTCGTTGATTATAAAATTGTCTAGTTTTTTCCTTCTTGTTTTTGCATTTGTTTTTTTTTTTTTTTCGGTCGAGAAAACCTTCGCACGCAAGTTGTTCTGAAATTGGGTCGTAAAGTAGGGATCCCGGATTCAATTTCCCGTTGAAGCAGCTTGTATATATATGTATAGATATGTGTGCGTGCGTGCATACTCTCTCTCTCTCTCTCTCTCTCTCTCTGTCTGCGCCAGGCCAGGAAAAGTTTACATGGCTAATATGCAGTAAAATTTTTGGGTTGCCATAACGTGAGTTACCGCTGTGGAACCTTAGCCGATTTTATGTGTGGGGAGATATGTAAATATATATATATATATATATATATATATATATATATATATATATATATATATACATACATACATACATACAATATACAATATATACTTATTCAATACACACACGCACACACACAGACATAATATATATATATATATATATATATATATATATATATATATATATATATTAGGGTTGTTGCCTTGTATAATAAGGCGCCCTTGAGGTAATGTTAGATTTGCGATAATCTTACGCTAAGTCGGTTGGTTATGCACTTCCATATTCATTGGAGTGTCTTGGGGTTTGTAGATCACTTTCGAAGTCGATATTATCTTCTTTGGTTATGACGACGATGTGTTAAACTCTTGATGATTCTGCGATGAGGTGAGGTTCTAGTAGAAAACACGAAGTATAAAAAATACTTACTATATTCTCTGAGATTACATGGTGAAGATCAGGTAGGATTGTACAGGTCTTCTAATGACGATGGCTTGATCGCTTCTGCCAATGATGATGGCTAATTCCACTCTGTTCTCACTACCATCTCGGTTACAAGTCATAAAGGAAGCAGACAGTAGCTCGAACATATGAACATACATACAAAATGAGACACATTAGAAATCACGTAGGCCTTTTGAATTATAGGTCGCGGTAGTTGTCTCAAGCAGGGAGCTTGGACTAATGTTTCAAAACAAATGAATGACCACAGGTGACGGCACGTCACCTTAGCCTACTTGTATGTATCTGTCATCTTTATCGTCTCTGGTCTGATCACATTCCTGCAAGCAATCTGGTTGACCTCTTTAGTTTAGTCTTTTATATATATGGAATAACATTCCATTTTTATATGTAATCATTTACATATATATGTATATATATTATATATATATATATATATTGTGTCTATACAATATATAGTATCTGTGTATTACTATGTATAATTTGTATGTGTGTGCTTATGTGTAAATTAACTCTGTGTGTGTGTGTGTGTGTTTTTGTATGTAAACATCAGTGAAATCACAATTTAGTTGTTAGAAATCATAGTGACCCAGATTTCTGTATAAGTACGTAGAGGACCATCTTTCTAACACCTCCTCCCCACACAAAAAAAAAGCAATCTTAGACTTTAAAAAAAAAAAAAATCTATATAAACTTGATGCAACTGGATGCAACAATTGCCGTGAACTCTGCCTGACCCAGATTTCTTGATGATATAATGTTAGATACTAAAGACTCATTTCGTTGGATTGTCTCTTCCTGTTTTGGGAGTGTGGACAAACCTTGCAATAGTGTGAAATTGGCCTTGAGGATCTATATATATTATATATATTATATATATAGTATATATATATTATATATGATTATATACATATATATATAGAGATATATATATATATATATATATATATATATACATATATATACATATATATATATATACTATTATCCTTTTATTTTTATCTGTTTATTGATTTTAAATTGGCCTTAGGATCTGTATATATACTATTATCCTTGTGTTTTTATCTTTTTATGATTTTAAATTGGCCTTGGGAATCTGGATATACTATTATCCATGTATTTTTATCTATTGATTGATTGATTTATTTATTTTTTTCTTTTCAAAAAACGAAATCCGTTCTCTGTATATCCACTTCCCTCTCACATCTTCTTAATGATCGCCTTAAAGTTTTATGATAATAAGATCCGAGTGGTTCTTGTTTCACCTCCCCCACCAACCCCCCCCCCCCCCACACGGGTGACTGTAGGGGAGACTTGACACCACAACACCCACTCCCTGCAAACTGGTCTGTCCGCCCTGGTTGGGGCGGGTAGGTAGGTAAGGGAATGAGTGGGTACGGGAGACATCCCTCCTCCTCTTCTTCCTCCTCCTCCTGCAAGCCTATATGTCCGGGAAGGTAGACATCCACTCTCCTCCTGCAAACCTTTTTGTCCACCCCGGGTATGGGCGGTGTAGATAAAGGGATTGGGAAGGTAGATAGACATCCACTCTCCTCCTGCAAACCTTTTTGTCCACCCCTGGTGTGGGCGGGGTAGATAAAGGGATTGGGAAGGTAGACAGACATCCACTCTCCTCCTGCAAACCTTTTTATCCGCTCCGGTTGGGGCCGGGGTAGGTAAAGGGATCTGGAGGCTAGGGTAGACATCTGCTCTCCTCTTGCAAACCTGTTTGTCCGCCTCAGTTGGGGCCGGGGTAGGTAGAGGGGGATTGGGAGGGTAGGAGACGCAGCAAATGAAAGGAATCTTTTGACACAGAATTCCACTCTGAAGAACTTTGTGAATGTTATGAGTTCCTGAAGTTTTTACCACTAGCCTCTATGCAGGAGGTCAGACTGTATTGATTACGAGTCTAATGCATTATTCTGTTCTTCAAAGGCTCCTGACTTCATGTTTTTTTTATACATATAGTTTCTAAGGAGTTCTGGTCGAGAATTAGTCACCCTGCTCGTTGTGAACATTGACACGTGTCATTCGTTGTCAGTGGCATAGTTATTGTTGAGTGTTCTGTGGTATTTATGCTAATTAGTAGCTACATGATATTATTCTAATTTCACTGTAATAATGAATGGCTGTTATCATGAAGCTCATCCCATTAGAATAACCGTAGATTATTCGTGACGTAGTGATAATTGGTGGCTATTTGTCAAAACTAGTTTCCCATTATAATAGCTATGGCTATTAGCAACATTCCAACCTTCACAATTAGGGGTTATTGGTCTAAATGAAATTCCCATTATAATAACTATGAAATGTGGGTAATGATTTAACCCTCATTATAACAATGAGTGGCTAATCGCAATGATGACTTATTCCTGATGATGCATTTCCCATTTCAGTAATTATGGTGAGTTTTTCATTGAATCATTAACCGTTATTGTGATTATTCGTAATGAATCCAATCCTAATAAGGCAAGATGCGACCTCCAGCTTACTCGGGACGCTTGAAGGTTTTCCCTTCACGCATAAGTTGTACACATTATGTTACGAACTTAATG
The DNA here is from genome assembly GCF_015104395.2 of Macrobrachium nipponense. Classification (NCBI taxonomy): domain Eukaryota; kingdom Metazoa; phylum Arthropoda; class Malacostraca; order Decapoda; family Palaemonidae; genus Macrobrachium; species Macrobrachium nipponense. Next base: position 64,338,356 of record NC_087214.1, on the reverse strand, counting down.
TGAAGTGGCCTTCGTAATTAAATATACCACTATTTAGTTAAGCATATCTTAGTTTTACCAGACCACTGAGCTGATTAACAGGTCTTCCTAGGGCTGGCCCGAAGGATTAGATATTTTTACGTGGCTAGGAACCAACTGGTCGCCTAGCAATGGGACCTACAGCTTATTGTGGGATCCGAACCACACTATATCGAGAAATGAATTTCCATCACCAGAAATAAATTCCACTGATTCCGCGTTGGCCGAGCCGGGATTCGAACTTCGGACCACCGGATTGGCAGCCGAGCGCGAAAACCACTCGTCCAGCGTGGAACGACCACTATTTAGTGCTACTTGTGCTAACAACAAATATAAAAAAAAATAATGGACACAAGTTAAGCGCATTCGTCTGTTCTCAGCTATAAGTGGAAATACTTAATAATCAATACTAAATAATCATTCAGAAACATAGCTTAGATTCAGTACAACAAATAAATTAAAACGTGCTAAAATCTATGGACATGTAGAGCCACGTTTAACCAGATAAAATTAAAATAAATGCTCTATGCAGTGGAACTTCGGTTTTTGTACATAATCCGTTCCAGAACCTCCCACGAAAACCGAAACGATGATTCCCTTAAGGAATAATGTATAAGAGCAAAAACAACAAACACAAAGGGAGGATGGGCCACGACAGAAGATAGGATGCTTTGTTTGGGCGCTCGAAGGAACCTGGCAGGATTAATTTTATGTCAACGCCAGACGACAGAGAGAGAGAGAGAGAGAGTACCCGTGGTTTAGTTATTAGGACATACGCCTCTCACAGTGAAGGGTCCTGGGTTCGTTCCTGTGCGGGTACCCAGTGACTTTTTGAGTTCCACCATCCTTCTGTTGAACCAAGCAAGCAGCGATTTAAGCGCTTGGTGGTTGGTCGACTGGGGTGTGTAGCAGCCATGTGAGGCTATAGAAGACTTACACTGCCTTTTGTACCTTGAGTTTTTAAGGAAGAATTTGATAAAGATGGAAAAATGTTACAAAGAAAAATTTTGAATGAAACTAAAACAAAACTGGAAAATATAATCTTAAGTAATTCCAGGAAAAAATAATCTTAAGCAGTTCCAGGAAAAAATAATCTTAAGAAATTCCAGGAAAAAATAATCTTAAGCAATTCCAGGAAAAAATAATCTTAAGCAATTCCAGGAAAAAATAATCTAAAGCAATTCCAGGAAAAAATTATCTTAATCAATTTCAGGATAATTGGGACCCCAGCTCTGGAGAACTGAGGGATTCCAGAACGGGTCAGATATTAGATTGAAAAGGAAAGCGAAGCCTTAAACGCTGGAATATTATGGAAAGAGGATGACGCAGGTTTAATCTCATGGAAATTCCAGCGACAGGGATGGACGGGGAAGAAGCCGCCTTCCATTCGATCATTTTTTTTTTTTTTTTCGAGAATTTTGGGAACCGATTTTATTTATTTTAATCCTTTTCAGTCCTCTTCTTTTTCAGACCTCTTTTTTTTTGTTTATTAATTTGTTTTTGTTCCAATTTTTTCCAGTCTTTTTTAGTTCCAGTCTTTTTTTCCAGTCTTGTCTTTTTTTATTCCAGTCTTCTTTTTTTGCTCAGTCTTTTCTTGTTTGTTTGTTTTTTGTTACAATTCCTTTTTTTTTTTGTTCCAGTCTTTTTTCACTTTTTTTTTGTTCCAGTTCTTTTTTTTATTCAGTTTTTTTTTTCTTTTTTTTTCCAGTCATATTTCTTTGTTCCAGTCCCTTTTTTGTTCCAGTGCTTTATTTTTTTTGTTCCAGTCCTTTTTTCAGTCTTTTTCTTTATTTATTTTTTTTTTTGTTTTTTTTTTTTTTTTTTTCCAGTCCTTCTTTTTGTACCAGTTTTGTTTTTGTTCCAGTCTGTTTTTTGTTCCAGTCCTTTTTTTCTTTTTTTGCTACCAGTCCTTTTTCCATTTTTCCAGTTTCTTCAGTCCTATTTTTTGTTCCATTCTTTTTTTTTTCTGTTCCAGTCCCTTTTTTTTTTTTCCTTTTTTTTTTTGTTCCAGTCCTTTTTTGTTTTGTTCAAGTTCTTTATTTTTTCAAGTTCTTTTTTTATTTGTCAGTCTTTTTTTTTCCATTTTTTTAAGGAAATGTGGAAAACAAATTGATTGTTTTTGTGCTTTTAATATTGCTGTTTGCTTTCTTAAGGAACTTGGAAGCGGATTTTTACACTTATACAATTTTAATAATTATTTCGTGATTTTGAACATTTCATTACCTGTTTTATTTATTTTATTTATTTGTTAATTTATCTTTTTTCTAAATAACTCGTCTCCTCTCTCTGCATTTTCCTTTACCCTGTGTTATATTTCTATCGAATAAATGCCTTAATATTCTTTGGAAGACTGAATTTCAAGTCAGTGGCTCCTTTGGCGGTGGAAACAATAAGTAAGAAATAATCAATAATAAATAATAATAATAAATAATAATATCATAATAAGATAATTTTTTTAATTTTTAATTTTTTAATTTTTAATTTTTAATATTTTTCTAATTTAAAATCATTTTTTATTTTTTATTTATAATAATAATGTGCTAAGAGGTCCCACATAATAAAAAAAAACTGTGGACGAGTCCGTTTTATAATTTTAAAAATACTTTACAAAGCTTTCGAACCCTTCCTTGCGTTCATGTTCAGTCCAAAATCGCAAAGGGTTCGAAAGCTTTTGTAGAGGGTTTTTAAATTGTACACGAACTCGCAACATTTTTTTTTTTATTATTATTGTGGACCTCTTAGAACATTATATATACTCTCGCGATAGAGTTTTTCGCAAATGATAATAATAATAATGATAATTATAATAATTTTTATATGATTATTTATTATCATTTTTTATTTCATTATATATCATATATATATAAAAAAAAATATGCATATATATATATATATATATATATATATAATATATATATCCTTTTTAAGACGTTACTTGTTTAACCTAACCTTCTACGGGGCTGAGGGTAATAAAAAGAATAAAAAAGTTAAAAAATAAAGTAGCGCTGCTTCACTGGTGCCTCGGTTATTTTTCCGAGTGAAATTGGAAAATAATGAAAAATATTTGAATTGTTTACTTTCGAACAGTCGCATCTAATACACTTAATGGACGGCTTTACTGCCTGGTATTTTCCCATTCGATGCTCGACAAAAGTTTAGCCTATTTGATAGGTTTTATTTTTTATGATTCCGTTCCGGACTGAATACGGGAGACGTGTTATTTTTGGAGCTAATGGAATGAATTATTATTTTTTTTTTTTTTTTTTTGGCGGTTGGTGGGAGGTTCGAATCGACGGGCCGCAATATTTCAAGTTTGTTCATTTAGGTTCTCGTCACCTAAGCTAAGGTTCTTTGCAGCGTGCCTTCTTTGGGTCCCTAGCTGCAACCACTTTCATTCCTTTTACTGTACCGCCTTTCATATTCTCTTTCCTCATTGTACTTTCCTCGACCCTCTCTCCTAACACTTGATTCATAGTGCAACTGCTTTTTGAGGTTTTCCTCCTGTTACGCCTTTCAGACCTTTTTTTTTTTTTACTGTCAATTTCAATTTCAGCGCTGAATGATCTCATCTGTCCCAGTGCTGGGCCTTTTGGCCTAAATTTTATATCCAACTCAACTCAACCGACAGACTGTGCGAGTTTATGCATTTAACGTTACCTGGTTGAGTTAATGCTTATACTTAGTATTATGCCTTCGTTTGAAGTTTATGATAATAAATTCGAGTTTATTATTATTATTTTTTATTTATTACTTGATGTTCAATGCGGGATATCTGAACGGTTAAGTTTCTCTGGGGGGTGAACTGTTAAATGTTACACCTGTGAGAAAATAATTCTAGGCGTGATCCGGCCTCCAGCTTACTCTGGACGCGTGCTAGGTATTCCCCCCTCACGCATAAGTTATAAACGTGTTCCTATCTTAACGTTAAGTGGTGTTCGTACTCAGCGCCTCAGCGGCGTGGTTGGTATGGTATTAGCATCCCACCTCGGTGGTCGCGGGTTCGATTCTCGGCCATTCCACTGAGGAGTGAGAGATGTGTATTTCTGGTGATAGAAGTTCACTCTCGGCGTGGTTCGGAAGTCACGTAAAGCTGTTGGTCCCGTTGCTGAATAACCTCTGGTTCCATGCAACGTAAAAACACCATACAAACAAAAGTAATCAATACTCAGAAACACAAAATAATCGAACAGAAATATGGCCTCTAAATTCAGTAAACCAAATAAATTAAAACGTCCTAAAATCTAGGGTCAAATAGAGCCTTGTTTCACCAACGGAAATTAAAATACATACGCTATATTTTATATTTAGAAATAATTGTTCTGTACTGATTAACATGCACGTTATTTATTGTGTACATTTTCATTCTAATAAATAAATCATCAATATCCTATCGTGAAATTCCTGTATCTTTACCTCGACGCGAAACACCTTTCCTACCCCCACTACAACAACAACAACAAAGGCATACTCCCAGAGTAAGCGGAAATTAATTAAAATTCCAGGTTATTATTTTTGGTTTTGAAATCTACAAAGTGAAAGGTTAATTACATTTTACAGGAACCTCCATTTTCATTTCCCATTTGACGCTTGCAATAAATTCGTGTTTATTTGTTCGATTTCATACGCGATTTATGTATGGATACAAATGCATCACTGGAATGTATACGTTTGACTTTTGCGGTTCATACTGGAAATATCAAGTTTGATGTTGACATTCGTCTTTTTTTTTTTTCTTTTTTTTTTAATTGACGTGATTTAATTGAAAATGATCACGTTAATTTCACTTGATTTATTTTCATTTATTTGTTTATTATTTTTTGGTGATTTATTCAATTTCACGTGCATTTAGTTGCTCTATTTTCACGTGAATTTAGTTGCTTTCATTTCACGTGGATTTGATTACTTTCATTTCGCGTGAATTCGGTCGCTTTCATTTCACGTGGATTTGATTACTTTAATTTCACGTGAAGTTGATTACTTTAATTTCACGTGAATTTACTTGCTTTCATTTCACGTGGATTTGATTATTTTCATTTCACGT
>NC_087214.1:64285797-64328297 GCF_015104395.2 Macrobrachium nipponense | reverse complement strand
TAAATAAATATATACATATATATGTATATGCATGTACAGACACACATATACTTGTGTGTATATAATATATATATATATATATATATATATATATATATATATATATATACATTGACCTATACCCACACACGCACGGCAAAGGTGTGTACGCAAAATCCCGTCTAGTGGACACGGACACAAAAGTGTTCCACAGCACAACTGTAATTATTACACGTCAAAAATATCCCCGGCGTTAAACCTGGAAACTGGATCCAGGCTCGGCTTCCAGACTTGCTTGCAGAGTGTTCCAACGTCCCTTTTGATCTCCCCTGGAAGGCCAAACACGGAGTTTTTCAACTTCCAACGCCTCTCTCTCTCTCTCTTTCTCTCTCTCTCTCTCTCTCTCTCTCTCTCTCTCTCTCTCTTTTGACTCGTCGTATCGAATATTCGAAATATGTTGAGGTAAAAGGGCAGCTGGTATAATCTTTTTGGCTTTGAAAGAAAAATCTTGAAGAAGACTGACGAAAGTGTATATATATATATATATATATATAGTATATATATATATTATATATTATATATATATATATATATATGTTATATATATATATTATATATATAATATATATATATATATATATATATATATATATATATATATATATATATAAACTGTTGTCCTGGCAAACACGTATTTTTTACATCATAGCTAATCATTAATATCCACATAGTCGAGTGATATTATATATATATATCATATAATATATATATATATATATAGTTATACATAATATAAAACATTTATGTGTACGTGTGCGTGTGTGTATGTGTGCAAACTAGAAAAATACTCCGCACCCCGACCCCCACCACCCAAAAAAGCTAAGAGATAAAAATGTGAGAAAATGAAAACGGTGAAGTTTCAATGGTTTCAATTTCGAAGACTCAGTCAACCAACACGCAGACATATTTGCTATTCGATCGTTGCATAAACATCAACAGCAAATTCGCGAGTCTCAGTGAAGATATATATCGATCCACTAATATACAATTGGCTTATGAGTCACTGACAAATAATGTTGGCACCCCATCCAAAGACTGACAGTCTCACTTTTCAAATGCCCTGATCAGATGACTCGCGATGCAGGTAACGTCTGAGTGACCTCATCTAGTGACTCCTGGTTAAAACGGTTCAAATATTGCCACATATATATCATTCTGATAGAGGATGTACAGCAGTACAGTAGTCTTCAAAAGTATCAGCATTCTTGGAGACTTCTCATGTAAGACTATAATTGTCTACGAGAAACCTGTCTTTTCTAAAACCTTTTGTTAACCTCCACCTGCCTTATCACATCTGCTGGGTGTAACCTGCACTGCTAAACTCCCCTAACAAGTGTGGGTAATTGCTACTACTGTTTAAAAATCCAGTGAGCTGAATAGTTCCCCAAGTAGTCTCGAGGCAGAATGGTTGTGACTCCCCTGAGGAGGGATATGCCTTTAAATGCAGATGAACTTCTCTTTATTTTTCTCGTAATAAAAAAATAAAATAATACCATTCATAGTAGTTGAATAATCTGTATAACATTGGTGCGTATACGTATATATATATATATTATATAATATATATATATATCTATATATATATATATATATATATAAAAATATCTATGGATGGTAGGTACAGTCAGGAATTCCTTAACACTGCTTACTCTATTTGAATATCGTATTGAATACAACCTCATTGAACACTTATTTATATATATCTACGCAATGTCTGCAACACACAAATTCCCTAACAATATCTGGCTTTAGAAGCAGTTAGGACTTCAGCCTATTGACCATCATAACTTCGGGGCAATGTCTCTCTCTCTCTCTCTCGTCTCTCTCTCTCTCTCTCTCGTCTCTCTCTCTCTCTCTCGACGACACGGGTTTGTTTATAATACGCTTCGTAAAAGGACAAGGATAGGAACGGTATGGTGTCCCCATCCAGCAGTGTTTGCCGAGTTCGGCTCCCTGTGGTGTTGTGCCTCTCTCTCTCTCTCTCTCTCTCTCTCTCCTCTCTCTCTCTCTCTCTCTCTCCTCTCTCTCTCGATCAATGATTGCTCGGTTCTGTGTTCGCTGCCGTCGTTAAGTTGCTTCCTCGTCTTTGGCCCTCCCCCCCCACCATTTTGGGGGTGGTGGTGGTGGGGGAGGGAGGAATGGGTGTGGGCGAGGGAGGAGGGAACAATGAATATGTCCCGTCGCCGTCGAGTTATAACGTTGACTGTTGCAGTGTTCTATATATCCTGTCGATTCCGGCTACCTTTTGATACGTTTTGGTAGATATAGGTCAGATGATCTTTTATATATATATATATATATATATATATATATATAATATATATATATATGTGTGTGTGTGTGTGGTGTGTGTGTGTGTGTGTGTGTTAGTCGTTTGTTTGTCAATAGAACTTTATAGATCACGAACCATAAATTTGATTCCAACTATAAAGCTATAGAAATTTTATTTTTAAAAGCGTTTTTATATATATGGAGCGTTAGATTTTGGGTATAGGTCAGATAGTCTGATCCTGTTATATATATATGATATATATATATTTATATATATATATATATATATATATAAAGAAGTTATAGTTTTTGTTTTACATAATAAATTTGAGTGAAATTGTCTAGATTTATCGGCTTCGAAGATCGTGGTCATACAGGTAGTCAAGGGAGAATGACCTCTCTCTCTCTCTCTCTCTCTCTCTCTCTCTCTCTCTCTCTATGACAGTTACCGGAAATGTGCGATGCGGAGGCTTATCGGGTGTTACGGTGTGATTTTTTTTTTTTTCCGTTCATAGAGCTTATGAAGTAGATGATGTCTTCAAGTCAAAGTTTTCTCGCTGGTGACTTTGAAATTAGTACAATTGACACAGGAAATGTAGGTTGGCGAAAGTTTTTTTCCCCTTTTAAGGGCTAAAAGCATAGTTGTGTCCCCTCTTTTGACCAAGAAGAGGAAGAAGAAGAAGAGAAAGACGACCCTTTTATTAAAAAGGAGAGAGAGAGAGAGAGAGAGAGAGAGAGAGAGAGGTTGAATGCAGCTCCTACTAGTGAACTAGTGAAAGCACTTTATATCCTCCTCTCGAAAGTTCTCTTTCCGTCCTTTGAGCCTCTCTCTCTCTCTCTCTCTCTCTCTCTCTCTCTCTCTCTCTCTCTCTCTCTCTCTCTCTCTCTTTCTTGAAACATTCGAGTACTAATCTTCATTTTTATTTACCTCTCATCTGAAATGACGAAACTATTTTCTGTGGAAAATGGTGCATTGGTAAATTAGTTTAACCTAATAAAAAAATTCTCAGACATGACCAAAAAATATATATATATAATTTTAATAGCGTTTTACTTAGATATCGTTGACCATTGTAGCTGTGACGTCAGTGTTCTGTTCATGTTAAAATACGAATTCCTCGTTTACAGAACGGGACAGGAGCTCACCTACTATTTTTGCATGTAATTATTATTAGTTTTTTTTCTCTCTATCACAGTCCTCTAATTCGACTGGGTGGTATTTATAGTGTGGGGTTCCGGGTTGCATCCTGCCTCCTTAGGAGTCCATCACTTTTCTTACTATGTGCGCCGTTTCCAGGATCACACTCTTTTGCATGAGTCCTGGAGCTACCTCAGCCTCTAGTTTTTCCAGATTCCTTTCCAGGGATCTTGGGATCATGCCTAGTGCTCCTATGATTATGCGTACAATATCCACTGGCATATCCCATATCCTTCTTATTTCTATTTTCAGGTCTTGATACTTATCCATTTTTTCCCTTTCTTTCTCTTCAACTCTGCTGTCCCATGGTATTGCGACATCAATGAGTGATACTTTCTTCTTGATTTTGTCAATCAACGTCACGTCTGGTCTATTTGCACGTATCACCCTATCTGTTCTGATACCATAGTCCCAGAGGATCTTTGCCTGATCGTTTTCTATCACTCCCTCAGGTTGGTGTTCATACCACTTATTAGTGCAAGGTAGGTGGTGTTTCTTGCACAGGCTCCAGTGGAGGGCTTTTGCTTCTGAATCATGCCTCTTTTTTTATTGGTTCTGTGCAAGTGCCGGACATTAGCTTGCTTTGTGGTTTATGGTTTCATTTTTCGTATTGCACTTCCTACGTATGGGAGAGATGTTATTTCCATCTATCGTTCTTTGGACATATCTGGTTCTTAGAGCCTGATCTTGTGCTGCTGTTATCATTCCTTCAGTTTCCTTCTTGAGCTCTCCCCTCAGTAGCCATTGCCACGTGTCATCGCTGGCTAGTTCTTTAGTCTGTCTCATGTATTGTCCGTGCATTGGTTTGTTATGCCATTCCTCTGTTCTGCTTGTCTTTCTCCTGTCTCTGTATATTTCTTTCTGGGTCTTCGTCTACTTTTATCAGTCCTTCTTCAACATGCACTCTTGAGCCACTCGTCTTCACTGGTCTTCATATATTGCCCCAGTGCTCTGTTCTCGATGTTGACGCAGTCCTCTATGCTTAGTAGTCCCCTCCCTCCTTCCTTTCGTGTTATGTATAGTCTGTCCGTATTTGTTCTTGGGTGTAGTGCTTTGTGTATTGTCATATGTTTCCTCGTTTTCTGGTCTATGCTGCGAAGTTCTGCCTTCGTCCATCCCACTATTCCTGCGCTGTATCTGATTACTGGCACTGCCCATGTGTTTATGGATTTTATCATATTTCCGGCGTTGAGTTTTGACTTGAGTATCGCCTTGAGTCTCTGCATATATTCTTTGCTGATCGTGTCCTTCATCTCTTGATGTTTCATATCCCCTCCTTCCATTATTCCCAGGTATTTGTATCCCGACTCATCTATGTGTTTGATGTAGTTCCCATCTGGTAGCTTTATCCCTTCAGTCCTTGTTACTTTGCCCTTTTGTATGTTGACCAAGGAACATTTTTCTATTCCAAACTGCATCCTGATGTCTCCTGATGTCCCCAGATACAATCCTTACAGTCTGGATTAGGGTATCTATTTCCTTGATGCTCTTACCATACAGCTTGATGTCGTCCATGAACATCAGATGGTTAATTCTGTTGCCTCTTTCTTGAGTTGGTACCCAGCATCCACCTTCTGCAGTACTTTCGTCATGGGAATCATGGCTACTACGAAGAGTATTGGGGACAGTGAGTCGCCCTGGAAGATCCCTCTCCTTATATTAATCTCTGCTAGTCTTATTCCAGAGCTTGTAAGTATTGTATTCCGGTTGCGCATTGTATTTTTGAGGAAGCTGATGGTGTTTTCCTCTGCCCCATATATTTTCAGGCATTCTATTAGCCATGTGTGTGGTACCATGTCGAAGGCTTTCTTATAGTCTATCCATGCCATGCTTAGGTTGGTTTTCCTTCTCTTAATGTTCTTCATTACCATTTTTTGTCTATCAGGAGCTGGTCTTTTGTGCCCCTACACTTCCTTCTGCAGCCTTTCTGTTGGTGGGGATAGTGTTGTCTCTCTCTAGGTAGTTGTATAGCCTTTCACTGATGATACCTGTTAGGAACTTCCACATTATTGGTAGGCAGGTGATAGGCCTATAGTTACTGGCTATATTTCCCTTACTCTTGTCTTTCTGGACTAAGGATGGTCTTCCTGTGGTCATCCATTTGGGCGCATGGTGATTTGTGATACAATGCTGGAGGTTGTTTCTGTCTATTCGTGGTGTAGGGCCTTGAAATTTTTGAGCCAGTATCCATGGACTTCATCGGGACCTGGGGTTTCCAGTTGGGCATTTTCTTTAGTTGGTGTCTGACTGTTTCTGTCGTGATGTCAGTGAATCTTTGTTTTATTCTCCCTGTTTCTTCTTCCTTGACTTCCTGGAGCCATGTTGCATGTTTGTTGTGTGATACTGGATTGCTCCATATATTTTCCCAGAGTCTCTTACTTGGTTCGGCTTCAGGAATTTCTTGGTGGTTGTCTTTCCCTCTTAGTTGGCTGTATAGTCTTTTCTGGTCGGTTCCGAATAGTTTGTTCTGTTTGTATCCCTTATTCCTGTTCATGTACCGTTGGATCTTATGTGCTTTGGCTTTAAGCCTCTGTTTTATATCTTCTATTGTGTTGTTTAATCCCCTCTCTTGTACTTTGTATTTCTCGTTCAGTTCCTCCCTTCTTCTTCTTCTTCTTCTTCTTCTTCTTCTTCTTCTTCTTCTTCTTCTTCTTCTTCTTCTTCTTCTTCTTCTATTGAAGGAGGTTACTGCTGCACCTGAAGCAACAATCTCCTTCAATAGAACATGTTTGAAATAGGGTCGTCTACCTAAATATATTATTATTATTATTATTATTATTATTATTATTATTATTATTATTATTATTATTATTATTATTATTATTATTATTATTAAAAAATCCTCATAGTAGCACGCGTCTTCAAATGGAGAAACAAATCCACAGTTATGTAAATGTACATATATTTCAGTTTAAAAACAGCAAAGATATTTTCGGGAATCTGTACGGTTCCCCTTATTAATCTGACACGTTGATATAACTTTACAGCGAAGTAAACAAGACAGGAGTCAAAAATTAAGTGACTTGTTATCAACAATGGAACCGGTCGTCCAGTATAAATAAGGCAATGCCGTCGTTTTCTGGAAAGTCGAATTGGGCCTTGCCCAATGCGGTCGTTCTGATGGTCCTCTTCAACAGCATCAGAGGCGCCAGCAGCATCGGTTACCGGAAGCAGCCGAGTTACCTGAACGGGGGAAAGAGAGGCAACCGCAGCATCAGATGTGGCTAAAGAGACAACACTCTCATAATGTTCTTTATTCTTAAAGCCTTTAATATATTTCTTGGAAATAAGGTTATTGGTGAATTTATCTTCCTGTGGGAAAGATTTATTGCCTTCCATGGAAAAAACACTGTCTATCGCCGCCTTTTCCTTCAACAATCAAGGATTTAGACAAAAGTTTGGTGTTTCAATGGGGTCTTCTTTGTCTCCTATTCTTGCCAATTTATGCATGGAATTTGTTGAAGTTGAAATTTTACAGAACTGTGAACCTTCACTAAGACCCATTTTTTGGGTGAGATACGTAGATGATATTTTCATTATTTTTTAAGGTAACCCTTCAAATTTTTACAATTTCCTTCGGTATATTAATGGAATCTTGCCTTCTATCAAGTTCACAGCCGAACACGAAACAGATGATAAGTTGCCGTTTATAGACATATTGATCTTCCATGACCCAGTAACTTTCACTTTTAAATTTACAGTTTATCATAAAGAAACCAATGCAGAAACATACATTCATTTTTTCTCCTGGCACAATAGTGAAGTCAAAACTAACATCTTGGTCAATTTTGTTTTGAGAGCCCTGAAAGTATGTGACCCCGCCTTCATTGACAGAGAACTTAAACACATTGAAGATGTTTTCAAAAAACTTTGTTACCCTTCCTATTTTATTAACAATGCCTTTAAAAAAGCCAGAAGAATATTCTACGTAGATTCCTCTAAAGTAAATGACAAAAAGAAGTTTACGAATTGTCTTGCACTCCCTTTTAACCATCACCTAAACAGAATAAGGAAAACTGTTAACAAAAATCACAATGATAAAATAAATATAGTCTTTAATTATAATAACACTATTAAGAGACTTCTTATGCATAACAATAGAACAACGAATCACAAACAAGATGGTGTTTACGAAATTCCCTGTTCAGAATGTGACTAAATATTTCGGGGAAAGTGGTAGAGGGCTGCCCACTAGAATCGGGAACACAAAACCGATGTTGCCGGCGCCTCTGATGCTGTTGAAGAGGACCATCAGAACGACCGCATTGGGCAAGGACCAATTCGACGTTCCAGACGACATTGCCTGATCATCAGAAAACGACGGCATTGCCTGATTTCTACTGGACGACCGGTTCCATTGTTAATAACAAGTCAATTAATTTTTGACTCCTGTTTTGTTTACTTCGCTGTAAAGTTATATCAACGTGTCAGATTGATAAGGGGAACCGTACAGATTCCCGAAAGCTATCTTTGCTGTTTTTAAACTGAAATATATGTGCATTTACATAACTGGATTTCTTTCTCCATTATTATTATTATTATTATCATTGCGTAATCATAAAATACAGCTTTATAATAAACTATATTACTATATGAAATAGAATGTAGTTTACTATATATAATTGTGGATTTTGATATTACAGATTATTTTTCGTGTGATTGCGAATTTCTCAGCTTTATTATTATTAGTATTATTATTATTATTATTATTATTATTATTTATTATTATTATTATTATTATTATTATTATTATTATTCCAAGGACAGAATAAAATAGTAAATGTTGTCGTGAATTTTGTTTAATTCATATTGCAATTATAGGGACATTTTGCTTATTGGAGTGTTGATGGTCTATGTAAATTTTAAATATTTATATATATATATATATATATATATATATATATATTATTATATAATACACCACAATTAATTAATTAAATATATAATTGGTGCATAGCTATGTGTATATATACATATATATCTATCTATCTATCTATCTATCTATATATATATATATATATATATATATATATATATATATATATATTATATATATATATCGTAAACGACCAACACGGCGACCGCTCGCCCACTCAATCCCCCAAATTTATTTAAGATTTACCTGGCAGTTCCGGAGATATAGATAGCAGGACAGTCAAAGACAGACTGGCAGACTTCTCTCTCTCTCTCTCTCTCTCTCTCTCTCTCTCTCTCTCTCTCTCTCTCCAAAGGCCCTCTGCGGCTTTTACAAGGTGCGCCTTGTGCAGTGGTTTGCAATTAAATCTTGGGGAACAGCGGCGGGAGTCGAGTCTTAGATTAAATAGACATTGCACGAAGTAGTAGAGGGCTGCGATAGAAAGGTGGTTTGAGAGTCCAATTAGTAAGGGACCTGTGGGACTCAATGTGAGTATCGCGAGAGAGAGAGAGAGAGAGAGAGAGAGAGAGAGAGAGAGAGAGAGAGAGAGAGAGATAGATAGAGAATAGCAATGCTTTCATCTATGAGAGAGAGAGAATAAAATCACAGAATATTTGCAAACCATTATACCTGCAGATCTCTCGTGACCAATCCTGCTCTCTTCGGGTGTAAAAATGCGTAAAAATAACAGCTGGGTATTCCGTGCGATTTCGAGAAAGTATATTTCGTGCTCGAGGAATTCCAGTGAATATATTTACGTCGTCTCTTATTTGATTTTTGAGTCTGAATATTATTAATATCGTCTGTGCGTTTCATTGCTATAGAATATATTTCCGTGCACGTATGATGCATTCAGTTTTGCTGCATTTGCTGTACTACGTGTTGGGATTATATTTATATTCATATAATGTATTATTTTAAAGATACGTAATGTATTTACTCTTGATAATTCGGAATCAATTTTAACTTTATCCCTTTGTGGTGGGGGGAGTATTCAAATGCTAATATCTGCAAAAGTATTGCAGATAAACGAAAACTTCTTTCTCCAGATAAGACCTTACGTATTTTTTATTTTTTGCCCATATAAGATTTATTTTTAAGCCATCATTAAATTTCAACTTTAAATGATGCTCTGATGGCTTAACTCGGAGCTTCTCGAGTGATCATCTACAGAACGCCCTACTGGTATATACGCATATTTTTTTTAAAGGCGTAATATAATGCATCTACTCTAAGGCCAGAAAATAAATAAATAAATAAATAAATTGCCCACGTTCCATTGGGACTGTACTCATATAAACATATTCTCTTCAAGCCTTTGCAGGACAAGCTATGTATATATTCTTTATGATATATATAAAAAAAGAAATGAATATATTAGCATTTATAATCTTGAAAAATAAAATAAGTCTTCATCGCCTCTGGACTCTACTCATACATATGCATTCTTTTAGAGACATATAATGTATCTGTTCCTTTATAAGCCAGAATAAAATTATCTACTTCACCTGCTGGATGTAATAATAATAATAAAAATTATAATGATGATAATAAGAATGCAGATTTTCTTGTCAAGACATATAATGTTTCTATTTGTTATCAGAAACGAATTAGCTTCATTGCCTTCGGACTATAATCATATATACGTACATATTCTTTTCATAATGTGGTACCTATTCTTGTATAAGTCAGAATAAAATTATCTGTATTCTCTTGGGCCTATATTTATTTACACGTATTCTTTTTAAATACGTGTATGTATTTAATCTCTATAAGCCAGAAAAAATTTATTTTCGTCGCCTTGGGACTATATTCATACACACGTCATATTTTAATCCCACATAAACAGGTAAATGGAGTGACTTGGAAACGTCCTACCATCTTCTGTCTCACGGAATAAGCAAAATACACGTGCACACGCGCGCGCAAGAAGGTATTTGCACAGCCATTTGGCGACGTGAAAATACACCTGCGCTTATATGCCTTCCCGGGAATAAAAAAAAAAAAAGAATAATAAAGTCAAAAGTCAAAACTTTACCTGGAATATATTTTCCCGGGATCTCCTTACACGGGACATTTCGGTAAGATTTTCATTTGCGTTCGTACTTGGACTCTTTGTTTGTCGTTGGGGGTCCTACTGTGTCTTGGGCTTCGCATTTAGGGTACTTGGCAGGTACCCATAACACCCGCCGACCCCCACCCACCCCCCCCACCACCCAACCTTCCCCCTCGTCATACCCTCGACCTGCTTTTTTTCCAAATTACTTTTTTTTTTTTTTTTTGCTTTTTTCCCTCTTTCTCTTACTGGTTTTTTTTTCCCGTTTCGTTGTAGCTGTATGACTTCGTCAGGTTTCCGCTCTTGTTTATTTATCTGTTTATTTATTTATTTATTTATCTTCCCAGCCACGTTGATATACATTCTCACATCTGCAACGTTTTGACATTCAGCGTTCCCGGCGTAATTTGTCGAACAGATTTTCCCTGTCAAAATTAAACTTTCCAGAGATTTGCCCGCGATATTTTTTTCCCTTTATTTTTGTAGCAGGTTTTTTCATTAAAATTTTCCCCACAATTTCTTGGCCAGATTTTGCATCCGGTTTCCCCCGTGACATTTTTTTTTACCCGTTGGAAAAATTGGTAAACAAAAATCAGAGATGAAAAATTATAAGGATTATGAAAGTCACTTTTAAATCGATATACGATCATCTAAGCGGGTTATTATTCTCAGCCGTAATTTGTAATGATTCATTTTTGTTGGCATTATTGTTAAGTCATAAGCAGCGAAGAGGTGATTTTTTAAAATAAAAGGCTATGGCGAGTGAGGAAAGGGGTATGTTTTATAAGTAAGCTTATATGTCAATAATGGACAAACAACTGTGATATTTTATTTTACGAGATTTTACGAAAGGATGAAATGTTCTTCTCGAAGATTGTCGACCTGAAAGCAAAAGGTGAACTTAGGCCAGTAATCGCGGAGGATGATTATTTTAGGAGGCACAGAATCTGGCGAGAAGGGATACTTTAAGGCCACAAGTGTTCGGAATATTTTAGGCAGGGGAGCCGGGATCCAGATAGACGAATTTAAGTTGCCGATTTGCGGTCGCTTTCAGGCGTTTCAGGAAGTGATTCTGGGCCCGTGATGGTGTTTAGACCTTCCGGCCTGATTTGCAAAGGTACGAGGCAAGAGAAACTTAACACCCCACCCCCCACCCCCCTCTTTCTTTGGGGGGGGGGTGTATTGGAGTTGGGAATACCCCCTCCATCCCTCCTCAATGAGAGGGAATTTTGGATGGGGACTCACCCATCCCCAGCCATTTCTCCCTCCCACTAACACCACACTCAACCAGACAAAATTCTCCTCCCCCCCCCCCCCCCCCACCCCCCCCCCCTCTGGGATATTGGATTGGAGGACAACCTCCCCCAATTCCCCCCCCCCCCCCCCCCCCCCCCCCCACCCCCCCCCCCCCCCCCCCCCCCCGCACCACCACTACCGCACTCAACGCCGTCGTAGGAGTAAGCAATATTGGAAGAAAAAAAAAAAAAAAAAAACAAAAAAAAAAAAAAAAAAAAAAAAAAAAAATGTTGGAGGGGAAGGAATGCCTAGCTGTGGGGCCGGGGATGGGTGGGGAATGGGGGGGGGGGGGGGGGGGGGGGGGGGTGTGGGGGGGGGGGGGGGGGGTGGGGGGGGGGGGGGGGGAAGGGCAGTGGAAAGACAGAAAAAAAAGAGCTGTGAATATTTTTTTTTTTTTTAAGAAAACGGAGTTTTCATTAATGTTTTGTTTGTTGTTTTGGTACTTTTTGGTAAAAGTGTTCAGTTGTTTTTATTGTATTATGTAGTTTATAGAAAGCAGTAATAATGATAATTATTAAACAATTATATTATTATTATTATATTATCATTATTATTGTATTATTATTATTATTATTATTATATTATTATTACAGAAACTACATAGCATTGCTTATTCCGTAATATAATAATAATAATAATAATAATGTTGAAATATTATTATTATTATTATTATTATATTAGTAGTAGTAGTAGTAGTATAATATAGTTTTATTTTTACTATTATTATTATTATGACGAAAAGAGAACGACTATTTAAAACACGTCACACGATAGCTAATATTAAAAAAAAAGAGAGGAGAGAGAGAGAGAGAGAGAGAGAGAGAGAGAGAGAGAGAGAGAGAGAGAGCTTTGTCTCTTTTCCTAACCAGTGAAATCATAAGAGAATGACCAATAATCTCTCATGTCAATCTTGGGGTAAGAAGCACACGCCACCTCTCTCTCTCTCTCTCTCTCTCTCTCTTCCTTACCCGAAGCACTTATCGAACTAAATCTCATATATTGGCGCCAATAGTTTCGTGAGAGAGAGATAAAGAGAGAGAGCGTGATTGAGGTTTTTTTTCTTTTTTTCACACCTGAGGTCAGATGGAGGTGATTTTATTTCCTTGGTTATCAAAGGATTGAAGAGAGAGAGAGAGAGAGAGAGAGAGAGAGAGAGAGAGAGAGAGAGAGAGAGAGAGAGAGAGAGTCCTGGAAATCCTTGAAAAAACTTACAATAATACAGGTAGTGTAAAGAAAGGATGCCTTCTCTCCTCTCTCTCTCTCTCTCTCTCTCTCTCTCTCTCTGTGTGTGTGTATGTGTATATATATATATATATATATAATATATATATATATGTGTGTGTGTGTGTGTGTGTGTGTGTGTGTGTGTGTGTGTTTAACAACATCAACATCATAACGATAACATCTCACTCCCGCATACCCTACTGACTGCCCTCATTCAGTGGTCGCGTATTCTGGATTTTAACCCTTTGAAAAACTAAAATCTATTCCTCTATCTCTTCTTCTTCATCTTCTTCGTCTTCCTCTTTCTCTTCCTCTCTCCTCCCCGCATGAACGGGACGCGCGGAGTAGTGCATCATAAAAGAACCAGGTAAACAACCGAGCAGCGTCGCAAGCCTCTACGCTCGCCCAATAGAAGGCACCTCGTCAAACAGAATGCGTCCGGGAACTCTCTAAAGCTCTCATAAATATTTTCGCGCCACGGGGGAAAAAAAAAGTAAGAAATGCGCGCGAAACACCAAAACGAAACAAAACAAAAAATTCTTCAAGCTTCCTAGAACGGGAGAGGAATACAGATAAGAAGTTATTTCTTAAGAGTGATTTTTTTTCATTGCTGACGAAGACGTGCGTATGATTTGCGTGTGTTTGGCCACCACCAGGACCACTATAGGTACGCAACTAAGTCATTCAGTTATCAGAAGTACGAGTGGTTGTTCCCCCATAATCGATCCTGTGACTTTGAAGGGTAGCATATCATACTCTCTCTCTCTCTCCTCTTCTCTCTCTCTCGCTCTCTCTCTCTCTCTCTCTCTCTCTCTCTCTCTCTCTATATATATATATATATATATATATATATATATATATAGATATATGTATGTATGTATGTATGGTCGTCTTCAGGTAAGGATAGTCATCAAAGATTAAATACAGAGAGAGAGAGAGAGAGAGAGAGAGAGGTGAGAGGAGAGGAGAGAGGAGGAAAGAGATAGAGACTACTATCCCAGAATAGCACTTTGCACAGAAAGTCCTCGGGAACGGTATCGAACGCTGCCCACACCACAGAAGAGAAGGAACTTGTGCATATATGGATAAACAAGTAGTAAATACCCCCCCTCCCCCCCCCACTGGAATTTCAATTGCCCTAATATGTTTTGCAATTGCAAACCTCGCGGTTTGTGCGTTGTTCAAGTGCGACTTCGAATCAATACGCCACTTAGTAATAACAAACATAAAAACAAAAAGGAAAAAAAAAAAAAAAAAAAAAAAAAAAAAAAAAAAAAAAAAGACTTGATTTGTGCAGCTGTTTGTAGAGCCTCTCTCTCTCTCTCTCTCTCTCTCTCTCTCTCTCTCTCTCTCTCTCTCTCTCTCTCTCTCTCAGAGCACTTATAGCCGGTAACGCGCGGTTCTCCTGGATTATCCGCTTTAAGTGTTTGGGAAATCAATTAAGCACGGGTGTCAGGACACATGAACAAATGCACTTTGGGCGTCGAGTTTCATTACGCCCCCCCCCCCCCCCCCCCCACTCCCCTGCCCTGCCCACCGACGCCCCAACGGTCCTTTTCCCACGCCCTAGCCCGCCCACGGGGAGCATGGTGGCCCGCGCCCCCCGCGTCGCATTCCCTAGCTAGTAGTAATATAGCTCCTCCCTCCCTCCATTTTCCTCCCCCTTCCCCCCCCCCCACCAGCTAGGCCTTTCGCGACGCCCACCTTATTTTCGGGTGAGGTATCATACGCCCCTAAAACCGCCCACGCCTAAATAGCCTTATCGGCACACGTTTATCAACATCCATCACTTTCATCAAACGCCATTAACGTTATATCAACGGCGGTTCTTTCGCCTGATTTCGTCGGTATAATTTTACCAGTGTTTATGGTAACCTCAGTATATATAGTTGATGTTATCAGTATTGGTGCCTATATCAACGTTGATGACTATATCACCATCAGTATCGTATTAGTGTATTCGTATATATACAGTATAATTTTTGTTAGCAAATTACCTTCAGTATCAATCAACAGCAAGTCCGGTTGATGATATCAGTATTTATGTGTTGATGATTACCATCAACAGCGTTATCAACATCAATCGTATATCTTCATAATTGTCTTCAGTATTATCAACGTCACTACATCTTCACCATTGTTATCAACATCAGTAGTATATCTTCATATTCATCTGCAGTGTTATCAACATCACTACATCTTCATCACTGTTATCAACATCAGTCGTATATCTTCATAATTGTCTTCAGTATTATCAACGTCACTACATCTTCACCATTGTTATCAACATCAGTAGTATATCTTCATATTCATCTGCAGTGTTATCAACATCACTACATCTTCATCACTGTTATCAACATCAGTCGTATATCCTCGTATTCATCTTCAATGTTAACATCACTACATCATCACTGTTATCAACATCAGCATTATATCTTCATAATTATCTCCGGCGTTATCAACACCAGTATATCTTCGTCGGCGTTGTCAACTTTATCAACTCCTTTATAGTTTTCCGTTCCAATCAGAGAGAGAGAGAGAGAGAGAGAGAGAGAGAGAGAGAGAGAGAGAGAGAGAGAGAGAGAGAGCTCTGGGCTGAAATGGCTTATATTTATAGGTCTTATTCCCTGGCGTTACAGGCCGTTACTTTTTCCAGTTCTTATTTTGGGGACGTTTTTCATTTTTCACTTTTTTCCATCTTCCCTTTTTCATATCTCTTAGTTTATTTTGAGAGGGGGGGGGGCGGTTCATTGACCTTAGCTAATGTATGGTTTCGTATTTATTCATGACTGACGAGAATTGTTTTTTAATTTTTTTCTACTTTATCTACTTATTTATTTATTTATTTGTTTATTTTCATTTCCCGTACGTTGTCATTCATAGTCTTAGTGTATGTATATATATATATATATATTATATATTATATATATATATATATATATATATATATATATGAGATACATTGTGTTACTTTACACGAGATTGTTCAAGAATTTGTGATAGTTAAACATTGTGTTTATTACCCGTAGACTTTAAGTGAATTAGCAAAATTATATATATATATATATCTATATATATATATATATATATATATATATATTATATATATATATATTATATGTGTGTGTATGTATGTATATATCAAGTTCTATAACAGGATGTACAGAGAACCATTAAGACAAATTATTCCATTTATAGATCTGTATCCACAAATTATATAAAAAATCTCTTAGTATAACGGCGTCAATAACCTCGTCGTTGCGACGCCAGTAAGAATTAATAAATCAATCAATCAATCTCTTAGTATAAGTATTTTTAGTCTATATCACCTCAGCGCCCACTAGTAGTTGCCTAAAGTCAAGCTGGACTGACTGCATGAGGCCTACTGTGACCTAATTTATCTCTCTCTCTCTCTCTCTCTCTCTCTCTCTCTCTCTCTCTCTGAAAATAGCGAGGTTAATCGAACGTGTGAATTAAATGCATTTTAATATGACATAATTCGTTTTTTTTTTTATTAATGTTGCCAGCTGTTTGCGTATGTAATTGACGAATTATATACATAGAAAACGAAGAGAGAGGATGCTATTATCCACTGCTGGATAAACTAAGCAAATATCAAAATAAACAAGGTGGATATTTGGTTATCTGTATAATTTATTTTCGCACAAAGCGAGGCCAAAATCTCGAAATATGGCGTGATGCACCCGCAGAGGTTTGTGGCGCGCAGCTGGTAAGCACTTGGACAAACACACACATACACACACACACACACACACACACACACCGTCTCTGTTGCCTATCAACTGGCCGTTAACCGTTGTAATTAATATCGCTTGCGGACGTTGTTTTAACTGCCTGAGTGTTTAACTTGGGCGGGAGGTAGTAGTTGTTTAAACACGCTCGGTTGAGGAGAGAGAGAGAGAGACGGAGAGACAGTACAGCAGGAGAGAGAGAGAGAGAGAGAGAGAGAGAGAGAGAGAGAGAGAGAGGATGGCCCGGTGGTTCTCCTTTAAAGTGGCGACCAGTGGATTCTCTCTCTCTCTCTCTCTGTCAGCAAACCAGACCCTCCCCCTCCCCATCCCTTGTGCTTCGCATGGGGTTGGGGGAGGGAGGGGGGGGATGAATTCATGTCTCGCACGACGCCAGCAGCCCCAGGGTCAGTTTCTGAAGAGCCCCCCCCCCCCCCCCCTACCCCTCGCTTGATGATGATGATGAGAAGGAGGAGGAACCTCTTGATACTGCGGTGTTGGGTTGGGAGTAAAGGACATTGCTTTCCGCGGGTTCGCCGCTCAAGGACACCCATCGCCACCGGCTTGATGACTATTTTTTTAGTTTTTTTTTTCCTCTTTTTATCTCTTCGACAGTTTCACTGTCCGATTATTTATGTCTATCGTGGTCTTTAGACTTTTGTCTGTCTTGTCTGTCTTTTCCATTGAGGTTTGACTGGTTTTAAGATTGATATTTGAATATTTGAATGATTTTTTTTAAGTCTTGTCGTAATATAGGTATAGCCACGTCCATAGTTGACCATCCTCGCCTGCCACATATCTTCTTTTTATCACGCTTATCTCATTATTTCCCTTATTATCCGTTCACGTTTATCTTCATTGCGGTCTTAGGGACTTCGGTTCTTGATTAGTCCGTGTCTGTGCTACTGTAATTCATTGAATGTTGTACGTTTTGGTGCAACATTGGTCTAGCTGCTCGTCATAAGCCAGAGAGACGGAACTCATAGAAATGGCTGGCCAGAAAAATCCAATAATATGAATATAATGGAGCTTTCAGAATGTCCGTGTCGAATAAACGAAATACCCCTAGATGGTTTTACGTATGTATGTCAAATAGGCCTATAGATGATTGGCGCGAAAAAACCTATAGGAACAGACGAATGTCAGGGACATTGTTGACGTTCATGAGTTAGATAGATAACTATCGTTATGGAATTGAGTGATAGCAATAGCTAAGGTACCTTAGAATATTTTCTGAAAGTATTACGTAACCATCAGCACAATAGAATCAGTACAATTTACGATACAGTGAAAGATGTTAGACATCTGTAAATAGGGAGCATAAGACTACGAGAAACAGTACCAAGTTTTGTCAGCAAAGTAAAGTAAGCCTTCTCCTTTTACAAAATGCTGTCAGGATATGATTATGGAATTAATCTACAAAACCAATATTTGCCGTACGAAATTAATCCACTAGAAATGTTTAATAACGCATAAAATAAAATGGAGAAGCGATAACTCGCTTTATACGTTTTTCTGGATGAATATTATATAGATTTAAAAAAAAACTTTTATTTTTGTGAGAATTTTAAAAAACAGAAATTATAGTTGGTAACCAATAAAATTTTTTTGATTAATTCAAATCGCCCTGAATAAAGATTAACAAAAGCCACAAAATATTACGAAAAAAAAACTAGTCCTACTCTTCCATTAAAATTCTCTTGCTGGACCCAAGCAATAGATTAAGATTTTTCCATTAAAATGATGAAAATAAAAAAAAAGCTGAATTAAGAATACTTTATAAAAAGACTACCACTGAATAAAAAAAATAACAAACCCAACATAAAAATATATCAAAATAAAAATAAACTGAAGTCTCAAACTTCTACTAAATGTTCTTGAACAGAAAAAAGCCGAATACTTTTTTAGAATAAAAAATACTAGAGAAAAAATAGTCCCAAACCTTCAGTAAATGTTCCCGAATATTTATAAAAACTGAAAAGCAGCAAGTAAACATTTTAATAAAAGTAAATCACCACTGAATAAAACGAAGTAACATACCACGAAAAACAAAGTTCTAATTCTCCACTGAATTTTGAAAAAAAAACTGAATATCTGCAATAAAAACACTTTTTTTTTAATGAAAGCAAATCACCACTGAATACAAAAAATATAACAAAACACGCAAAACAAACTCCCAATTCTCCACTGAATTTCTTGAATAAAAAAGAAAACAAAAAAGTCAGTGGTTCCCTTTCCCAGTTCTGCGAATGGTCCAAACCGCCATGAAGAAGAAGAAAAAAAAAAAAAAAAATGGCTCCCCTCAAGCAGAACAAATACGACGATCGCTAAGAAAAATTTATTTAGAAAAAAGATAATTATGACGACCAGAGGCGAGACAAACCCGAGTCTCTCTCTCTCTCTCTCTCTCTCTCTCTCTCTCTCTCTCTCTCTCTCTCTCTCCTGGAGCATATTAGGAACTTATAGAAGTTGTCTATTTCGTCTCTGTATTGTTATTGTTAATTCATGTTTTAGAGGTATATTTTGTTTTCTATAATAATAATAATAATAATAATAATAATAATAATAATAATAATAATAATAATAATAATAATATAGTTCTCTGCAAAGAGCAGTATTCTATAGACTAATATGTGGTTTAGATACAAATTTGATCTTTCTATAATAATAATAATAATAATAATAATAATAATAATAATAATAATAATAATAATAATAATAATAGCTCTCTGCAAAGAGCAGTCTTCTATAAGACTGATATGTGGTTTAGTTACAAATTTGATATTTGTATAGGCAGAGAGAGAGAGAGAGAGAGAGAGAGAGAGAGAACTTTATAGAAATATTATCAGTATCATATTACTTCAGCTGAAATTATTATTAAAAATAAGAAAATATATCCAAACCACTAAATGGATGTTACTTGTGTGCACTTTAATGAATAAAGAAAAAATAAAAGACCCATAAGTTACTATGTCTGGATAGTAAAAGTAGCCATATTCTCCATATTATTAATGTAAAGAGTCATTCTCTACATTAATTTAAAGTGTCGGGTAATTGAATAGATTCGGAGTAAGGTTCTTGGCAGTAATGGGAACATGGTGAATTTTTACGGGAGTTCAAGACCAGTTCTTTGTCTCCCCAGTTTGTCTCCCCGGTAATTCGCTGCCCGTGTTATGACGTCTGTGCAAGCCCTCCTCTTCCTTGGGGAGGCCGTTGGGGGGGGGGGGGGTGGCCTCCGCCGGCGGCGCTGCTGCCAGACGAACGATGTTCGTCGAAAGATTTTCTGTCAATTTTCGTATTCATTTGGTGTTTTTGTTATGGAATTATGTCGCGGGGGTGATTGTCCGTTGTATTTGAAGTTTTTTAATGAAGGTGCCATTGTGGAGAGGTTGATTTTAGGATTTTTTTTGTAAATCAGACTAGGCCTACCGGCCTTCTGTCGAAACGTTGCAGTGTGCCGTAATGTGATTTGGTGCAGTGTAATATTAAACTTTGCGTTTTGTTATTTTTCCTATTATCGCCGTCTCTTTTACATCCTGCCTAGGTAAGAGACGCGTAAAATTGCTTTCTTATTAATGCAACGTGCTTTTTGTATACGTGGCCCCAATAGAAATAAATAAACAGAATGAAAAAACATGATGCAAAAGAAAATATTTTGTACAGCTTTCGTAGACTAATCGAAGCGTTATGGCATCGTTCATTTTGCAGCTCTTCCAATATTCGGCGGCTTTTCCCAACGACTGAAGCAAAAACAAAAAACATAAATAAAACAGAAGCAAAGCAATATTTAAAAGCCATTTCATTGCATACAATGCGAACGTTTCATTGTCTGAAATAAAAAAGAGAACCAATTTAAATGAAATGACGCGTAAAGATACGTTAAACAACGCCACTCACTCGCTCGCGCCATTTCCACATTTGTTGGAAGGGGAACTGGGGAAACATTCGACATTATATATATTTCCAGATAAGGAGGCCGGTGGGAGGGGCATCCAAATACCTTTGTCTATCCCAGGAGAAGGCGATAAAGAAAGGGAAGACTGTTTAACAAGTGTGGGAAAAAGCAAAATGTAAGAAAATTCCAAATCCTCGTACATGGGGGATGGAAACACATTTGTATCCCGCAGTTGCTAGGTCTATAAGAAACTTAACTCATGTTTGTAGTATTCAAAATCGCAGTTAGATCAAATATATTCAGTACAAAAGTAAAATCAATGGACGTAGTGAATTCAGTACAAAAGAGAAAGCGAATTTAACATGATTATAAGTATAAATATGAATTGATTTCATTTTGAAAGTGAATTCAATCAGGACGCGAATGTCACTTTGAAAAATAGACGCAGGGAAAATGTTTTTTTAAGACAGAAACACGGAAGGCGGAGAGGGGAGGGGGGATTAAGAGGAGAATTCATACGGAGTGAGAGTTAAATTTAGAAAGAAACGTAAGTGGAGAGACGGGAATATATTTATTGCAGCGAACATCTGACTGTGAAATGAAGTACCGGATCCCTTTGTGTAACGAGCTGAAAGGGTTGGATTAAGCTCGGCGTGAGTGTGTGTGTGTGTGTGTGTGATTCATATCAAGGCATGGAAGTTATAATATAACTGTCAAGGTTGTTAGTATTGATGTGTATGTATATATATTTTACATGTGTGTGTGTGTGTGTGTGGTTGTGTATGCTTACAGAAGAAGAGAGGTGAGGCTGCTCCCGAGGAGAGAGAGGGAAGGAGTCCCAACTAATGGCGAAAAGTCGTTTCTTAAAACCTTTCGCAGAAGGATGCTTAGGATTTTCCCATTATCTGGCTCCACAACCCCACCCCTCCCCTCCCCTCCCCCTCCCCTCCCCCTCAGAGATATTTACTTACCCCTCGGCTTGTGTGGGAGAGAGAGAGAGAGAGAGAGTGTGCGTGTGTGTGGGGGGGGGGGGGAATAAGAGGTACCTCAGAAGTATATAGGCCTAGTGGTGGCACAATAGTGCCCCCTCTTTCTAAGTGAGTTGACTTTTCATG
The DNA here is from genome assembly GCF_015104395.2 of Macrobrachium nipponense. Taxonomy (NCBI): domain Eukaryota; kingdom Metazoa; phylum Arthropoda; class Malacostraca; order Decapoda; family Palaemonidae; genus Macrobrachium; species Macrobrachium nipponense. The sequence continues at coordinate 64,306,539 of NC_087214.1, read as the reverse complement.
CGATAGAGGGCTTATTGTGTCGCTGGAGCTAGATAGAAAGAGAGGGGAGAGTGTGTGTGTGTGTGTGGGGGGGGGGGGAATGAGGAGGTAACCTCATAGTATTATAGGCCTAGTGGTGGCACAATAGGTGCCTCTTTCTAAGTGAGTTGAGCTTTTCATGAGATAGAGGGCTTATTTGTGTCGCTGGAGCTAGAGAGAAAGAGAGGGGCATAGTTTATAGTTGTTTTTTTCCTGTTGTTTTTTTAATGCGTTTTTTTATGTTTTTTACTTCAATCTTTTGCGTCGTTCTAATTTCACTAAGGTTACTTTCCGTCTTCCTCTATTTGCTCTTTCATAAAATGGGTTGATTTTAGATTTTTTTCTATCGATTAAAAATCTTGCCACTACTGACATTCTGGGCTTCTTATTTGTTTTATTTCGTACCTTGTGGTATTTTGGGTATTTTGGGGGCGTCTTAATGATTTTATTTAGAATGATTAACTCTCCTTGTGGTATTTTATATCACCGTATATTCTAATTCAGTATGATATTTTGAAATAAAAAATAAATTAATTAAATCTGTTGCTTTATTCGTGTGCTTGCAGAATTTTTTGCTTCAGGCAAATGTGTGTGTCATGTCTTTTGTGTTTATTTGTTTGTCCCCCCCCCCTTATTTTTATTTATTTATTTTTTTTAATTTTTTTTTTTTTTTTTTTAATATTGTTGAGCAAAACGTTACGTGGATTCTGTCCAAATTTTGACCAAAGGTGGGCCTAGTAGGTTGTGAGAAATTATTAGAATTAGGGATAAAACTGTATCTCTTTTTATTTTTATTTATTTATTATTTATTTTATTTATTTTGAGCAATGACCAGGCCTTGGCGGTGCGTTTGCGGTCTCTGGAAAAAATGGACTCTGAACGGTACTACAACAGAGACTCAGTTAATAGTCTTTAGTAAGAGGGTCTCCCAAAGAATATATATATATATATATATATGTGTGTGTGTGTGTGTGTGTGTGGTGTGTGAATGACTAATCGAAATGAGAACGTAGTTAAAAGGAGGCGTGGACAGCTAAGTCCTGAGCTAGTATGTACAGCTGGATAATATCGTCAATCCAGGTATCAGATGAGAGTTTCAATCTAATTATTATTGTTGTTTATTTTAGGATACCGTACAAAGAGGCTATTTACTCTCTCTCTCTCTCTCTCTCTCTCTCTCTCTCTCTCTCTCTCTCTCTCTCTCTCAAATACAAACTCACAAAAGGACTAGATGAATAAGGATGAATTAATATGTAGAAATAAATCAGATGAAATATGTGACATTTTAATCTTAATTGTCAACCGTAATAATAATAAAATAATAATAATAATAATAATAATAATAATAATAATAATAATAAACACGAAATTAATATTTTGAGTTTTGCATATGTACATTCAGTAAATAGGTAAATTTTTATATACATTCTGTAGAAAAATAATAATAATAATAATAATAATAATAATCAATAATAATAATAATAATAATCACCTAGTTATTATATGAGTATTACAAATGTGTATATATAATATTCTTTAGAGAATTATGACATTAGAGAAATAGGACAGAGTTACAAAAACCGAAGAAGAATACGATGGACTCGCCATTGTTCCCCCTGAACATTCGACCTTAGACGAACAACGAATTTTATTTAGGAGGTTTTTTTGACCAGGTTAGGCAAAACTAAGCCCCTCTCTCTCTCTCTCTCTCTCTCTCTCTCTCTCTCTCTCTCTCTCTCTCTCTCTCTCTCTTACGATTCTCTCTGTTATTTCATTAATAAGAGCTAACATAAGAACAATAGCGAACGGAAGAATGCGGGGGGTGGGGGGGGGGATCATTGTTTTTGTGCCAACTTGCCTCCGTAAAGGGGAGGCGTTTTCGCACCCGTCTTGTTTGTTTTGTTTGGTTGTTTGTTTGTTTTGTTTGTTTGTCATATTACCCTTTTGGGATGACCTTGGATATATATAATTTTTGTATGAATGAATTTCAATTTTGCCTTATTATTATTATTATTATTATTATTATTATTATTATTATTATTATTATTATTATTATTATTATTATTATTATTATTCAGAAGATGAAGAACCCTTATTCATATGGAACAAGCCCACCACATCAAAGAATATTAAGGTATTCAGATGGAAGAAGTAAACAGAAGAGATCTAACTTATCCGAAAAGAAAACGTCATTTCATTTAAAACAACTATTAAAATTTTCTGCAATAATAATTCAAAACAACTATTACAAGTTGACATTATTCTAGGGAGTTATTTTAGAGAAAATAGTAGGGACGGAAAGTTTACGATGAGGAGATGCAGAAACGAATGTAAAAATTTGATATATTAAATTTGTCATCTTATTTACCGAAAATGCCGAGTAGTCCCAAATCTTTTGTGAGGGAAACTCTCTCAAACAGATGTGTGGCTCCATTCCTAAATTGCGCGCTGGGAACTGTGCATGGTCCTAGGCGAAAGGGTTAGAAAATGGATGGAATAAGAGGATAGGAATGAGTAAAGAGCTGGAATTAGAAGAAAAGATATTGACAGTAGTCGTTATAGGAGCACATCTTTTTCAGCCATAATAATAATAATAATAATAATAATAATAATAATAATAACAATAATAATAATAATAACAATAATAATAATTATAATAAAAATTGCTAAAAGCACATTGGCTCCAACACATCTTGAGGAGGAACGAGAAATAAAAAACACAAATAAAAAAAATTGCTAAAAGACAATTTGGAGCCAACACGTCTTGAGGAGGAAAGAGGAGAAATAGGAAACACAAATGAATAAATAATGATTATCAGGAGGAGATGGTGATGAACACGTAAAAACAAATCCAGTAAATCTTACCCCATTGTTTATAGTCGTAACGTTCGTGTTTACATCTGATGACGTCGTCACATCTCTGCTCAGAATGTAAACAGAGCGAGAAGAGGGCGGTCAGAGTCACGTCCCAGAAAGGACAGGGGCGAGCTGTTCCGAACAGTTTAGAACGTTTTCGAGTAAGTAGAAGTTTGATAGATTTTTTGGGAGTTTAACAGTTCTGATAGAAGTTTTGATAGATTTGGGAAGTTTTAACAGTTCTGATAGATTTAAGAATACTTGATAGTTTGAGAAGTGTTGATAGTTTTGAGAAGTTTTGAATGTTTTTTGAAGTTTTGATAGATTTAAGAATATTAGGCAGTTTCGACAGTTTTAGAAGTTTTGACTGTTTTTAGTAGTTTTGATAGTTATGAGAAGTTTAGACAGTTTTAGAAGTTTTTATAGATTTAAGAATATTTGGCAGTTTTAGAACTTTTATATGTTTTTAGAAGTTTTGATAGTTTTGAGAAGTTTTGACTGTTTCCAGAAGTTTCGACAGTTTTAGAAGTTTTGACTGTTTTTAGAATTTGACAGTTTTAGAAGTTTTGATAGATTTAAGAATATTTGGCAGTTTTAGAAGTTTCGACAGTTTTAGAAGTTTTAAGAAGTTTTGATAGTTTTAAGAAATTTTGACAGTTTTAGAAGTTTTGATAGATTTAAGAAGATTCGACAGTTTTAGAAGATTCGACGGTTTAGATGTTTTGACAGTTTTAAAAGTTTTGACAGTTTGAGAAGTTTTGACAGTGTTAGAAGTCTTGGCAGTTTTAGAAGTTATGTAATCGTTAATTTGTTGATATATTTTTTTTTCCTTTTTAAATAAGTGGGATATCTCTTCTCTCTGTTTTTCCCTTTGCCTAATGGCCACCTTAATATTCTTTGGTGGGCTTGAATTTCGAGTAAGTGGCACCTTATTATTGTTATTATTATTATAACGCGTAACTCAGAATAAATTTAGATTGATTTTGAAGTCAAGTTGACCCAGGTAAGATAAAGATATTGTAAGTGTCCCTAAGATCGTTTTGGAACTTTAAGGGTTGCCTGGTTTAGCAAAGTTTTTTTTTTTTTTTTTTTTTTTTTGTTGTACTGTGTCAAGCTTTGGGATTTTCTTCCCCACTCCCGTTTTCCCTAAATCTTATTACCTTCCTTCTTTCAAGCCTCTCCCTTTATGTGTTGTCTTCTCAGATCAAAGTTTCTCCGGGGTTAAGGGACTGTCTGTCTCTCTGTCTGTATGTCTGTTTTGTCAGTCAGTCTGGTTAAACTTATGGAAGTCTGTTGTAAATTTTCCACAATTTCAGCTTTTCCAAAACGACTGGGTCAGTTTCTATCAAACGTGACAAACTGATGAGATGGCTATTGGGCTGTCCGTCCGCATTTTTTCCTGTCCGCCCTCAGACCTCAAAATCCACTGAGGCTACACGGCTGCAAATTAGCATGTTGATCATCCACCCTCTAATCACCAAACACACCAAGTTACAACCCTCCAGCATCAGTAGTTTTTATTTTATGAAAAGGTTAAAAGTTAACCGTGATCGTGCGTCTGGCAACGATATAGGACATGCCGCCACCACCACCACCACCACCTGGCTCACCGAAGAAACATTTATGTGGTTAGACGATTAAGAGGAGCAAAATTCGGGTGAATCTATAAAGCAGAAATCATAATATTCTCTTGAACTGCTGAACCAAAAGTAAGGAAGTTTCTTCTAGCAGTAGTTAAGGCGCCCAGAGGTGCATGTCTGGTGAAGACTAGGGGAGTGTCTCTTGTGGTATATCCTTTGGGGCCTGGGCTATAGAGGCAGCAGGCGAGAGAGAGAGAGAGAGAGAGGCGCAGGACAAGGAAGATTTATTATCGTATCTCCTGTGTTTATATCCGAGAGGCATTGTCGGGTGCGAGAGATCCCTACTTCTTTTTTTTTTTTATTATTATTTACAAGTTTAGTTTTTCTATTTCTCTAATTGATTGTATCCTCGAGGTTTTCACTGGTGTTGAATTTACAGAATTTATCCTAAGGACAAACAAAAATACTTTTATTTGAAGATTAAACAGAAGGTAGCCAGAATAAAATGGCGATAGAAGTACGTGGTACTACCTGTCTGTGTGTGTGTATGTATGTATGTGTGTGTTTGAGAGAGAGAGAGAGAGAGAGGAGAGAGAGAGAGAGAGAGGGAAAGGGTGGGCATATAGTACAGGTGGGTAGAGAGAGAGAGAGAGAGTGCCAAAGGTGCCAAATTTCGAGGTGCCGGGCAGTAGTTTACATGGTTGTGGCACTGGTGAACGCTGCCCATCGAGTGTGCTATATATATATATTTGCTCAAATGCAGAGATGAGGTGAATTGTTGGTGGTTGGTGCTTTTGTTTGTCGTGGTGGGGATTGGTGGTGGTAGTGAAAATGTTGGTGATAAGTCATGATAGTGTGATTTTATATTATTGATCGTAATTTGGTTTTTGTTGGTGTTGTAAGTTTTGATGGATTCAAAAAATTATATTTGTGGTGAATTTATTATTATTATTATTATTATTATTATTATTATTATTATTATATTATTATTATCTCATACACTGTTGTTGTTTGTACATTTGTAAATCGTTGTTCCTCAGTGTCTTAAGTATTATTGCTTTTCACATATGAATACATTTACTTATCCCAAAAGTAAGGGCTACAGTCTGTGTGTGGCGAAATATTGCTTTATCTTACGTCCGTGGGTGGAGTTTCATATAGATATATATATATATATATATATATATATATATATATATATATATATATATAATACACAAATATATATGTTATGTAATTATATCTATGTGTGTTAGTGTGTATGTGTGTGTGTGTGTGCGCGCGTCTCTCCCACCCATAAATTATCGCAAGAAATACCAAAAGAAAAAATTACAATATATCACAACACTGACTGAGTGTCATTTAATTTTTTTTTTTTTTGTAATAGCATTTAACGAATCACATTACCGTCCATGTCGTGTGGGATAGAATAAAGCCAGTAAAGCATCTTCCGTTTTCTCTTACAGTTATATATTATGATTTCAGATAGATTTCTAAAAGGAACATCGTCAACGCTGTTACTCTGGTCAGTGACTATTTCAATATTTGTCTGATTTTTTTTTCTCTCTTTTTTTTTGAAGGGGTGATGTGGGGTTGGGGGGGGGGGGCGGGATTACTGCGCTAGAATCAATTCTCCCCCCCCCCCCCCCCCCCCCCCCCCCCCCCCCCCCCCCCCCCCAACGATGAAGATATACCGTAACGGTTTTACGGACGACCCAGTACAAGATAACGGTATCTGCAGAATGGATTGCGAGCTGCTAACTAACGAACCTCAGTAATAGATTACCGGGAGGTGTTTGGGGGTGGGGTGGGGGGGGGGGGAGGGGGGGTTACGTAATTGGGGAACGGTGCCGATAATGGACCGCCCGCCCCCGCCCCCGCCATCGGTCACCCCCATTTGCATCTCGCCCCACGAAATAGAGTGAGAGAGAACCAGACGATAAAAAAAAAAGAAAAAAAAAGAGAAATATCTCGAAAAAGTCTTTTCAGTCGACATTTATCGATGGACAAAAAAAAAAATGGATGAATCCATTTTTTACGTGATCTCTCTCTCTCTCCTCTCTCCCCCTCTCTCTCTCTCTCTCTCTCTCTCTCTCTCTCTCTCTCTCAGTAGGAATGCAAGCGAGACAGACCGTTATTGTGTACGTATATGTATGTATATGTACAATATTAATAATTTGCAATCTGTAAACAATTTTGGTTTCGAGGATAATTTCATTTTATATCCATTTCGTATTTTCTCGTTTCCACCGATGCTTTTATTGCGGTCATTCACATTTTTTCTCTTTTTACAATAATGGACAATCGCCAAAACAATTACAATTATAAACAATCGCGAAACAATAACAATTTTTGACAATTTCAAAACAATTAAATTATTACAATTATTGAAAAAATCGAAAACTGTTATTGACAATCGCGAAAAAATTACAATTATCGACAATCGCTAAACAATAAAAATTTTTGACAAATTCAAAACAATTACAATTATTGAAAAAAGCGAAAACTGTTATTTTAATCGCGAAACAATTAAAATTTTTTACAATTTCAAAACAATTACAATTATCGACAATCGCGAAACAATTAAAATTTTTGACAATTTCAAAACAATTACAATTATTGAAAAAAGCGAAAACTGTTATTGACAATCGCGAAACATTTACAATTATTGACAATTTCAAAACAATTGCAATTATTGAAAAAAGCGAAAACTGTTATTGACAATCGCGAAACAGTTTTGATTTCAAGAATTTCAATTTATCCACCCATTTGTTTTTCCTTAATAACTTTGATAATTGTTATATATATATTTTTTTTAATATCATTACCCTTCTTTGTCTCTGCTTTTGGACCGTTTGTTCCTTTGTTTACTTTGCGCCTTTGTTTGCCTGAAGTCTTAGGAGGGCTTTTGTTTACTGAAGAGATACAAACAAAAGGGGCGTCGCCATTGTTTTCGGGAGGGGGCTAATAAGAGGCATTTTGTGTTTCTCCCTCCCCCAAAAATTTTTTTTTAAGGAAGTTAAAAAAAAAAAAACTAGAAAAACGACTCATAATCAAAATGAAAATTAGTCTGGATCGGTTGAGTTTTATTAAGTTAACCAATTCCAACAGAAACTTTTCGAATATAAAAACCATAATTAACGACCGTGATGTGAATCTGGAGTCTCGTCCTGTGCCAGATACGCGATTTATTAATTGATAAGAAGGAAGAAGTTTCGTTTCAGTTGATGGTTACAGACACGACGAAACTTGGAGACATTAAATCGTCTGTTTATCTCATCTCTGCTGCTCCAGTGGGGAGGGGCAGGTTTCCCCTTCCTTCTTGTTTGTGGGTTTTAACCTCGAGTGACCTCTTGTGTGAAATTGACCTCAGGTGACCTGTGGGTGAAAGGAAGCTCATGACCTGTTATGTAATTAACTATATGTATTGACTTCAAGTGACTTTTATATGAAATTGACCTGAGGTGACCTGTATATGAAGTTGACCTCAAGTGACCTATATATGTAATTAACCTTATGTGACCTATATATGAAATTAACCTCAAATGACCTATATATGTAATTAACCTTATGTGACCTATATAAATGACCATTACCTAAGACCTTATATTGTAATTAACCTTATGTGACCTATATATGAAATTGACCTCATGACCTATATATGTAATTAACCTTATGTGACCTATATATGAAATTGACCTCATGACCTATATATGTAATTAACCTTATGTGACCTATATATGACATTGACCTCGAGTGACCTGTATATGAAGTTGACCTTATGTGACCGATATGACCTTATGTGACCGATATATGGACTTAACCTCATGACCTATATATGAAATTGACCTCAAGTGTCCTATATATGAAGTTAACCACAAGTACCCCATATATGATATTAACCCCAAGTGACCTACCTATAAAATTAACGTCAAGTGTCCTATATATTAACCTCATGACCTATATCTGTAACGACTTGTAGTGTGACCTATATATAAAATTAACTTTAAGTATCCTAGCATATATGAAATTAACCTCGTGACCCATATGTGTGAAATTAACCGCATGTGATTTGAAAATTGTGTACCGTGAATATTAATTTTTAATAATGATGACAACAATAATTATTATCGATTACTATAATCCTATTTGACATAATTATGTCATATTTTTGGAAAACTAATCGAAGAATCGAACCCGGGCAATATCCGGGAACCGTTTTTCCACTAACGACACCTCGGGTCGGAATTTAGGCAGGAGAGGACCTTAGAGATGGGGGGGGGGGGGGGTGGGGGCGGGGGGGGGGGCTTAATGGCCAGAGAGGGGGGGGGGGGAGTAAATTGACCACCCGTGAAATCGCCTTAACTGATCGACTTAATGGGTTTCTTTCCTCTTTTTAAAAGTCCTGAATAGGTGGGTGTTAGGGGGTGGGGGGGGGGGGTGGTGGGGGGGCGGTTCATGTAGGAACTCGTGATGGGTGATGACGGATAAGGGGGTGCCAGCCAGCCAGAGCCCCCTTCCCCTAACCCCCCTCGCATCCCCGCCCCCCTTCTTTATAGCATGCTGTGTAGATCTCGGACGTAAACACGTGCACAAAAAAATAAATAAATAAACGTTAGGTCAGTTACCCGCGATTTGCTTCAAGATGTAATCTCTCTCTCTCTCTCTCTCTCTCTCTCTCTCTCTCTCACACAGATTTCGATATGTAGAAAAGACGCAGTTAATCTTAAACGGGAAACATTTTGAGAAATTAGATTCTCTCTCTCTCTCTCTCTCTCAAGAAAATGAATGATGACTTTCAATCTCATTCATTGTGAAAAACAATTTTTCATTCTGGTTTTTTTTTTCCCTGAACGAAAGTTTTAATCACCATTATTTTTTATCTCTCTTGCACAGAGAATTAGTCTCTCTCTCTCTCTCTCTCTCTCTCTCTCTCTCTCTCTCTCTCTTCTCTCTCTCTATGTGTAGCTAATGCCACCGTTACTGTCATATAGACATACACAGTTATATCTTTGATATTTGTTTGTCTTTCTGTTAGTATTTGATAACATTGAGTTTCTGATTTTTTTTTATTGAATCCTTTTGCATTTTTGTATTTCTATCAAACTTTGGTCAGACATCGAGAGTTTGATGACGAAGTTATTGCAGCGATTTATTGATAATCGAATATTGTTTTTCATTATTTATTTTTGCTTACGTTGTAATATCTAGCCATATATTAATTTTGTTAAAAAAAATAATCTACGTCCATATAACAGAGACGTGATAATTTCGACCTTAAATTATTTTTAACTTGGTAATCTAAATCGAATATTGTTTTTTATTATATAGTTATGCCTGCGTTGTGATGTCTAGTCATATATTAATTTAGTAAAAAAAGATAATATACATCTATATAATTGAGACGTGATCATTTCGACCTTAAATTTTTTTTTAAATTGGTAATCTAAATCGAATATTGTTTTTCATTATATAGTTATGCCTGCGTTGTGATTTCTAGTCATATATTAATTTAGTAAACAAATATAATCTACGTCCATATAACTGAGACGTGATCATTTCGACTTTTAAGAAAAATTATTCAAAAAAATCTATTCATATTATTACGGGGTAATCATTTTCCTCTGATAACCAGTTGCCAAAATTGATTATGTTTTAATGAGTCTGGTGGGAGAATAATGACGTTTTTTGGTGGTGTTCTTTCGCGAGATAGATTATTATATTTTTAATGAGTTTCAAACGAGCAAATTTATGGCCGGTAGTGTCTGCCAAAAAAAACAAATGACGCTTCAATGGCGCAAGTGATAGAGACGGAGATATTCCAAGGGTAGTGAATGTGTGGCTGCGTTGGGCCCCAAATCTAGCCCAAGCCTGAAGGAGATTAAATAAAAATAGAGAAGTGAAGAAGAACAAAGGAACGTCAGATATGCCTCTGAAAGGAAGGAAGGTTATTATAAGATAGGTCGTGAGAACACAAAAGCTAACGTAGAATCCCGAAGTTTGGTAGCAGAAGTATATGATTTGAGGGCTCAGAGGTCTCTCTCTCTCTCTCTCTCTCTCTCTCTCTCTCTCTCTCTCTCTCTCCATCCTGGTGCCTCCATCGACTTACTGAACTTTTCCATAATGCAGCGAAAACCTTTTTTTATAATATTATTATTCTGTCAGCTCGGCTGATGTGGCCCCCTGGTTTAATCATCTGACAAGGGAACGTTCTACTATCACCGTCAATACTGTGACCCTTGTCTCACTTCTGTAGAAGACCGGCGGGGTCGGTCAGGTCACTTAATGAAGAGGATCCACCGATCCCTCTCTGAGTGAATAGTTGACTTGGTAGTCTTGATTGAGATGGCGTCCTTTAATTAAGGTAGACAGAGAAGGGGGGGGGGGGCGGTTTAGGGAGGTTTAGGTTTGGAAACTAGGGTCTGATATATAGTAAAACGGGATTTAGGTCCTTCAGAGATAGTACGGTGTGAAGGGTTCCAGATCATTTCCGTATGCAAGTGAGCGACTTGGACTACCATTTTTTATTAAGTGAGTTTAGCGTTGAAGTGCTATTTCAGTTTTATGTAACAGTGTTAGTGTCTGGTTTAATTCTTTAATTTTTATTTTCATTTATTTATTTATTTATTCGTTATTATTATTTTTTTTACAAAATCTATCAACAGTTATCGAAACTACAGGATCAAGATACTTCAAAGATTATGGTTCAAGATTTTTTTTTTTTTTTTTTTTTTACAAAAGCTACCAATGTTTTTATTTTTATTTTTTTTATTTTTTTTTTTTTTTTTCACAAAAGCAACTCTCAGTTTTCGAAACTAGAGGATTAAGATATTTCAAAGATTATGGTTAAGGATTTTTTTAATAACGTTCGTAAGTAAATAAGTAAATCATATCCTTTTTTTCAATTGAGTTTGATGTTAAAAGTAATATCTCACAGTTTAAGTACAGTTTAACGTCCAATTTTTTTTTTATTCTTATTTTACAAACGCATCCAACGATTTTTGAAACTATAGGATTAAGATACTTCAAAGATTATGGTTAAAGATATTAAAAGTAATTTGCGTAAGTAAATAAGTGATTCATATAACTTTTGTCCGAAGTGAATTGAGTGTTGAAGTAATATCTCACATTTTATGTACAGCATAAATGTCCAGCATTTTCATTTTCATTTTACAAAGGCTTACAACAATTATGACCCTCCATTTAAAAAAAATAGTATTGAAATTTATTGTAAGAGACTTTGGATTCGAAACCTCTTTGATATGAGCAAACAAAGAACTCGAATCCTTTCTTCATATTTTTAAAACATTTGCATCCTTTGTCCTTTCCGTGGAGAGAGAGAGAGGGTGAGAATGAGAGAGGGGTGTGTTAACATTGTTTCAATGATAATGGAAACTAAATGTAACGTTTTTTTGTCATTACTATTTTGTTTGGGGTTTAAATATTTATTTTTTTTCCTGGAACAAAAGAAACAACTAAAAAGTCAGCCGAAGTTTAGTTTGCTGTACAGCGTATAATGCTGTATGAAACTCACGGCCACAACCCGGTGGTAGCCTGTGTTGTTGCCAGACGCATGATTTGGCTAACTTGAACCTGGAATAAAGATCAAAACTACTGAGGCTAGAGAGCTGCAATTTGGTACGTGTGATGATTGGATGGTGGACGATCAACATACCGATTTGGAGCCCTATAGCTCCAGATCAGAAATCGGACAGTTTTACAGAAAACTAACATTCCATTATGACCTAGACCTAAGGACCCTTACAGGCCTTACAGCTCGTTCGGGTTGCCCCAGGTCCCTCAGTGTGAGGCACCTCCAATGTCTACCAGAGAATTGCTAAAGCATCTCCCAGTATGTCGTCTCTAGGGATTGTGAAATAGCAAAGTGTCCCATGGTATTTTGTACAGTGGAAACTATTCCTATTTATAACGCTGCTTTGCAAGCCAGTAAACGACACTTTCTTACCTCCCCATCAAAGTTGAACATTTTAATCTGATCGGGGTATGAAAGGAATTTCCCTCGTATGATGAAACGGGCAAAGTGTCCTTGGCTTCAAGAATGATACATGAACGCCGTGTGTTAAGAATAGCTCGTGTAAACACTACAGAGGCTTTCAAAAGAGTATAGAACACGTCTTCCGATTTACAGATTTACATTTTTAACCCAGTCAGACAGAACATTGAACTCGTCCACGAAAGGCGATCTTTGATACTGCTTAATGATGGTCCTCTCTCTCTCTCTCTCTCTCTCTCTCTCTCTCTCTCTCTCTCTCTCTCTCTCTCAGATCGGCAGCAGCATTTGCGAGGAAAACTTCTGCCGCATCTCACGAGTGTGCCAAGTAGTGTGACACCCACTTCAGACCCTGGCACTAGTGCCAAGGTTTTGGCACTTTCAGGGCTGTGCTTGCCCCTTTCTCTCTCTCTTTCTCTTTATATATATATATATATTATATATATATAATATATATATATATATATATATATATATTATATATATATATATATATATATATATATATATATATATTCGTTTGTATTTGTCAAATGAGAATGTTCCCATATAGAATATCAGGAGGGCCCTTTGTAAGCAATATTTCTTCAGTGTAAGTATTTTCTTTCATTTAGAATTAATATATAGATTTTATTTACCCTCATTTGAAATAAAAAAAAAAATATTTCTGCTTCGGTTTCAAGGAGGGAATTCTTATAATGGTGGAAAAAATGAAGGATAAAAGAGATATGTTTTATTGGTTCAGTGAATTTTTCTCGATTTATAAAAAATTTGTATTCTCTCTCTCTCTCTCTCTCTCTCTTCTCTCTCACTCATCATTATATATATATATATATATATATAATATATATATATATATATATATATATATATTATATATATATATATATATAACTATATTATGTAACAACACACATATATATATATATATATATATATACAGTGAGTTCCCATATTTACGGTAGGCGCTCGACTCGATTTTGCAATCAAATGAGCTCATTCCTGTCCCGACGTCTGCCAACCGTCTCAGCTACAAATGAATACTAGCATATTCAGGAACCTGAAAATTTCTCCTATGTAGTACCAGCCATCTCCTCAGCTACAACTAGACAGTAGCATAGGTACCCTGGCGTGGAAATAGCTGAGAAGGAATTAAGCCATGTCCTTTTAAGTAATGTCTTTCCAAACCGGAAACAAATGTCTCAACAGCCTCCCAGATGCTTTTGTATCTCCCTGGAGAGAGAGAGAGAGAGAGGAGAGAGAGAGAGGAGAGAGAGAGAGAGAGAGAGCTTTGATCCCGAGAATTCCTTGCTAAGGTAATCGAGTGGAGGATGACTGAATGACGTAATTAGCTCGCCTAATTACCTCGTTAATGGGTTTTGTGTTTAGTGTGCAGAGAGGATAATTAGATGGGACATTATACCAGACACGTTGATGGAAAAGCCCCCCACCCCTACCCTTCCCCCTACCCTGTCCCCCTACCCCACCTGTCTACTACTGTTTTGAGGTTCTGGAAAATGTTTGTTTAGGTCTCTTTTTTTTTGTGAAAGGTCTTTTTTTTTTTCTCATTCGTATATCACTTTCACTCAGAGTTTTGTAGATTCCGTTAATTTTTCTTTTGTATTTTATATAGTTTTGTTTTTGTAGCTTTTGTTAATTCTTATCTTATTTATTGACTTTGTCATATCGTCATGTCAATCTTACAGCTTTTGTTATTTTGGTTACGTTTATCAAATCTTTATATTCTCGTCATACGACTTAAGAGGAGGCATCAGATTAAAAGTAATTAAAGTAGTTGCATAGAAAACGGGAACCATATCTGTCTGCCGTTTAAAGGAACACTAGGGGACAGAACAAAACCCGTTATTTATTTATTTATTTATTTATTTTTTCTAAAGGGTCAAGCTGGCCTTATGCCAACGACAGGTCTAGCTCCGCAGACCTCGTCAACGAGTGAGTCGATAACCATAATTCCCCGCGAGGGTGTAGTGCCATCATTGCACCTCACGAGGTGCACTGTAGGCATTTACATAAGGTTCTTTGCAGCGTCCCTTCCTTGGGACCTCTTTGATTCATTTTACTGTCCCTCCGTTCATATTCTCTTTATACCATCTTAACTTTCAAACCTTTTTACTGTCAAATTTCCCCCCTCAGCTCTTTATTCTCCTCCGATAGGCATCATCCAACCTTGAGAGAGAGAGAGAGAGAGAGAGAGAGAATTTAATTCGTATTAATCCATTTATTTATTATTATGGAGGACATTAGGGCAGCCATTAGGAGTGTAATGGCTTGAGACGGGAAGAATTCCTTCGTAATTACATAGTATAATTACGGGGCTTCGGATAATGAATGATTACACGTCGAAGGAAAGAATTGAATGAGCGTCGCGTGGAAAAGTGGCAGATGCCATTACGAGCGGATGAATGAACGATGACGTCATTAACCAGGCGATGACGTCATCAATAAGGGAGAATGAATGTGTTACGTCATTGATGATGTGGAAAAAAGTAATGACGCCATAGATGATTAGGAAAAAGTAATGACGTCATGGTTGGAATGGCCATTGACCAGTGACTTCAGAAATGAAAGAAAGTTGAATTGGAAGGGAAAATGATTTATTTGTTTATTTGAGGCCTATTTATGGTTATTATTTGTTCATTAAAAGGGCCAAAGGACATAATATAGATTTGGCCTTTTTGAAGAGATGAGGTTGTTTGATTGTATAAAAAATAAAAATTTTCATCTTAGTTATGAAGGGACATGAAATTTGGTATCATTGAACGAGTCATACATACATACGTGTGTATATATATATATATATATATTATATATATATATATATATATATATATATATATATATATATATATATAGTGTGTGGTGTGTGTGTGTGTATTTATGTATTGTGTCTTCATAGTAAACAATTATCATTGACTTGAACCTGCCCAGAGATCTCGTACTTAACTCTTCAAAAAAAGCTCTAAATGTTCTTTCACCTCTGTCTGTCTGTATATACGTATATATATATATATATATATATATATATATATATATATATATATATATATTATATATATATATGTTTCAACTTTTATTCAAATATCTTGACAAGAGGCGAGATGATTCTAGTGAAATTTTGTAGTTGATACAGTTTTCGTTGCTGTTTGTGTGAAGATCTTCCTGTTTTGTAAGGTTGCAGAAAATATGACCTGTCACTCAGCAACACCCTCTCAAAATTTATTCATCCGGTGCCGGTCGCACGATCAGTATTTTGTGCCCAATTTCTGCAATATCTGTTCTGACTGACTGACAGCGCCTCAGCGGCGTGGTTGGTGTGGCATTAGCGTCCCACCTCGGTGGTCGCTGGTTCGATTCTCGGCCATTCCATTGAGGAGTGAGAGATGTTTAGTATTTCTGGTGATAGAAGTTCACTCTCGACGTGGTTCGGAAGTCACGTATAAAGCCGTTGGTCCCGTTGCTGAATAACCACTGGTTCAATGCAACGTAAAAACACCATACAAACAAACAAACAATCTGACTGACTGACTTACAGACTTACAGACAGACCAGAGGCAGTCATAACATCCTTTTGACCAAGCGGAAAAATATTTGCCAGAGCAAAAACAAACGATAATTACTCTTAAACTTAATTTCAAGTTATAAAGACGACCCAGAGAGGGTCATCACGTGATTATGACTCCTGCTGCAAACCTCTTCAATCTGACCCCACTCAACCCTTTCTGTTATATACCTTTTTTTGTTTGTTTTTTGCTCATCGGCAATTGTCATCTCTTTGTCTTTCTCCCCCTTAGCGTGATTCCATGGTTTTTATTCTTCATATAACATTCTTTCGTACCTCGCTTATCGTCTTCCGTGTTGTGACATTTTCATGGCGTGTCTCTCTCTCTCTCTCTCTCTCCTCTCTCTCTCTCTCTCTCTCTCTCTCTCTCTCTCTCGGCTGACACGTGTTTCCGAATACAGTAGATATCATTATTATTATTATTACAGTAGATATTATTATTATTATTATTATTATTATTATTATTATTATTATTATTATTATTACAGTAATATCCATCCCCTTAGCAACTACGGTAGTGATAATAATGGTATATGATATAAATAATCAAATAAATAAATAAATTTAAATTGCGGCCAAACGACGTTGAAAGATTGTTTGGGTGGGGTCAACCGTCTGATACAGAGAGAGTGAGAGAGACAGAGAGAGAGAGAGTGTAAGAAGGAATTCAAGAAGTACATAAAAGTACATATTTTAAGAAGTTAGTGGAGAGAGAAAAAATGTATGTACACACACATACGCGCGCACACACACAACACACACACACACACACACACACATATATATATATATATATTATATATATATATATATATATATATATCTCGTGTATCCAGTCTCGTTAGATGAAAAAAACAACGAAGTGTAATTGCATATCATTACCTTAGTCGTAAAAAAACTACTAATGAATTTCTCTCTCTCTCTCTCTCTCTCTCTCTCTCTCTCTCTCTCTCTCTCTCTCACCACTGAAAAAAATATGTAAAATGAGAGTATCGACGAAAATTCAAGGATATAGTTTCCCTAATGAAGATATAAGCGTTGCCCCCCAAAACACACACACACACACACATATATATATACATATATATTATATATACATATATAGTATATATATATATATATATATATATATATATATATAATATATATATTAACGCAGAAAAAATAAGTAACGATAAAAACATTAAGAAATAAGTAATAATAAAGATATTCCCTTTAAATAAAAAAAATTGATAATACCTAGAAACACGTAGTATATAGTTCAAGACAGTCTGTGGGTGTCTTAGTGTTTGTGGGCTGCGGGGGAGGGGGTATGTAGGGGGTAATTGGGGTTTTCGGGTTGCTAGGGGGGGGGAGGGGGGGTTTATTCCCGAGGTGACTCCGCTATCTAGTATTCTCTTGGGGTTGGCTTGGTTGGGGGGGGATTCATAAGGGGGTTGGGGGGGAGTGTTGGTCTCTGTGTCTAGAGGGTGGGATTAGTTGCGGGGTGGGTGGGTATGGGGATGGGGTAGGGGTAATGGTAGGGGAGGTTAGGGGCGAACAGAGAGTCGCAGTGCGGTGGTTTTCATATAAAAACCTTGAGAAGGCAGAGCTGATACTTAGTCGTCAAAAGCGATTGTGCGAATTTAATTGTGATAACTTTTTTTTTTTATGTGTATGTGATCTGAAATACAAATCTTAAAACGCAATCACGGCCATATTTGAGCAATGTTACGGTAATTGCTTCGTTTGTTCGCTTGTTTTGTTTGTATGTTTGTTTCTTTACCAAACAAACAAAATTTGCACTGCAAAGCTTTCGGGAAGAACGATGAAAGTCACGGATGTGGGAATATAGGCCTATGACATGTGCTAGTGAAAAGAGCGGCATGAACAGGCGTAGCACACATCTGTATGTGTACTACATGTACGTCAAGTGAATATCACATGTGTTCGTGCGCATACACACAAGCAAACTTTTCCTGGATCGAGGAGAGCAAATTAGACAAAAGTATTTGATCTGTTGTAGGCCTATAACGCCCTCTTGGAATGATTGACAAGCGTGCAGCACCAGTTCGAGTACGCACATCTGTATGTGTGTACATGTGTGTATTGCGTGGTGTCACGTGTGTGTTTTTTGCCTTTATGCGTAGGAAGGTGTTCGTAAATTGAGAAGGCTATTAGACCGGCACCAACGTTGTTTCTTTCGTAGGCCTATAACACGTCCCTAGTTTCCTTAGTAGGCCTATAACACGTTCCTCCAATGTCCTCTGGGAATGATAATTGACCAGCGTAGTGTACGTAGTTTACTTACAAACAGAGTGTTCATAAATATCTAAAGCAACTTGGACTTGACAACATGAAGTGTTCGCGAAGGTTCTGATAAGTTCAGTCACGTGACCTTCCCCCCCCCCCCCCCCCCCGCCCCCCCCCCCCCGTGCCTCTGTGGCCCAGAGGATAAAGGTTGCGGACCTTGCAACCTCATCCCAAATTTATTTTAGGCGTGTTCCAATATACTAAAGGTTTAGCTGTATGAATATTTGTGTAGTTTACGAAAAAAAAAAAAAATAAAAAAGCGTATAGGTGGTATCTAGGCACTCTCTACTGTAGGACTAGATATGTGTATGTTCGTGTATATATATATATATATATATATATATATATATATATATATATATATATACACAAGTATTTATACAGCTAGTTTTAGAAATGTATATCTTATGAAATATTATATTAGGGAAGAGGATGATATTATGATTATTATTATTATTATTATTATTATTATTATTATTATTATTATTATTATTATTAAGAAAACAACAAACAAAAACATTTAGTAAATATAAAGGATCGTCACTAGTAATAAAAACAGCAATAAAGAAACAAAAACGCATTGAAAATAATAATAATAATAATAATACAACCCACACTACCACGTGTTCGGTTCAGATGCAAGAGGAGATCAGACCAAAAAAGCATAGGGAAGGGGGAATGGGGAAGGGGGGGGGGGGGGTTGGAGAGGTTAATGGGAATCGGGGGGGAGAGGGGGGGAGGGAGGGAGGGTGGTCTCGGCTATGTGGGATCCTTTTTAAGAGGTGGTGGTCGTGGCGGTGGTGGGCCATTTAATAAGTCCGGCTTCTGAAATATATGGGGCTCTTCATATATATATATATTAAACGTATATATATATATATTATATATACCACCCACCCAGTACCAGTACACATGCGTAGTACAGCGTTAACAGTCTCCACAAGTCATTGTAACTTTCCAAGTCCTATCTCTCGCGAAATTGAATTTCGCTGATGGAGACCGCGGGACCCGGATTACCGGCAGCCCAAAACATTTTCGACGTCGGAGTTGGAGTCTTGTGTGGAGGTTGTCAAAAGAAATGTTTTATATATGTATATATATATATATTTTTTTTTTTCTTAAGGGATAGAATGGATACTGGTTAGGAAGAAGTCGTTTGTGAATAGTTTTGTTCGAATTTGATTCGGGAACAGGTTTTGTTTGTTTTTTTAGGTGTTGGGGAATTAAAATCTGTCTTGGTGTAGATGGGTGATGGAGTAAACATATTATGAGTGCTTATATATATATATATATATATATATATATAATATATATATCATATATATATATTTAGACAGAAGGAACTGATTGAACACACTTGTCTGAACTGACTCAATGGAAAACAGTCAGTCTAGAATGGACTGAAAATAGATCACGCTGACAAGGCGTAATCCGACCTCCAGCTTACTCGAAACACGTGCGAGATTTTATTTTATTTTTTTTTTTTTTTCCTCACACAAGTTGTAAACGTTATTTTCCTAACTTTTAACTTAAGTTAAGTTTTGCTAAACTCTGCGGTCAAATGGCGCATTGTTTCACCAACGAAAATTAAAATGAATAAATTATTTTTCTGTACTGTTTAACATGCAGATTAATTTTTTTTTTTACATTTTCATTCTAATAAAAAAATCATAGATATCCCATCCTGAAATTCCTGTATCTTTAACACCTTTTTCAGAACATTTTAGATTCTACCGTAGACCTTTCCTACCCCCCAACAAGAACAACAGCAACAAAGTAGTTTCTAGGCTTACTCCCAGAGTAAGCAAAAATAGCAGGAGAGAGTGAAGAAGTTATGTTTGAAAAAAGAGAAGTTTGTACCGCCAAAAAGGAATCTAAAACAGACAGAACTTCAGGCAATGTAGGTTGAATATAAACGGACAGACCTAGGTTCAGTCAACCTATACTATGCTTCCAAGCAAATCTAAAACAAAAATAAAACTTAGAATCTGTCTCAAATGAACCTCAGACAGACAGACAGACAGAAAACTGCAGACCAATACATCATAACAGATATTGAGAACCTCACACAGAAGGTTTATACATACAAGTATAACCCAGACAAAGGGTTTATATATGAAAAAGTATACCAGATAATGGGTATATATATAGAAAATATAAAAGACAAAGGGTTTATTTATGAAAAAGTATACCAGACAATAGGTTTATATATTAAAAAAACATCTCAGACAAAAGGTTTATATAGAGAAAATATACCAGACAGTTTGTTTATATATGAAAAATATACCAGACAAAGGGTTTATATAAGAAAATATACCAGACAAAGGGTTTATATAGGAAAATATCCCAGACAAAGGGTTTATATATGAAAATATACCAGACAAAGGGTTTATATAGGAAAATAT